>NC_056735.1:1789646214-1789670654 GCF_019279795.1 Protopterus annectens | reverse complement strand
TTCTGTGTACCTGCCTCACTCATTCAAAACTTCTGACCAAACTAAAACCTGCTCCTCAAGAGCTGACAATCTTTCATTGGAATACCTCAAGCTTGTCGCTGATGCAATAGCCTACCCAGTTAGTATATTAATCAATGGGTACATCTCAGAATCTTACATTCACAAACTCTGGAAAAATCCATCATTATTCCCTTACACAAAGGTGGAAAAAACAGTGAGCTATCAGACTACCAGCCTATCTTTATTTTCTCCCTCATTCTAAAATGCTAGAAAAGTGTATACACTTACAACTTATAACATTTCTCCTAGACAACAATAATCTCTCTCCCACCCAACACGGTTTTCGAGCAGCACAGAGTACTTCCACAGCACTGCTATCCTTCACAGATACCATGGATAAAGCTATGGACTCAGGCCAACTAACTTCAGTAATCCTACTTGACCTATCAAAAACATTCGAGATAGTGGAATATCATAACCTTTTACAACAAATTTCTTTACTAGAATGCTCTCAAACAACCCTAAAATCATTCTTCAGTTACCTAATTAACAGGCAACAATGTGTCAAATCGCAAACTAGTCTATCTGAATACAAGGTAAATAACACTGGAGTCCTCTAAGGGTCTACACACATGCTCTTTAAGATTTAATTTACACACACACACACACACACGCGCACACACACACACACACACACACACACACACACACACACACACGCATGCACGCACACACACACACACACGCACGCACGCACACACACACACACATACACACACACACATGCACGCACGCACACACACATGCACACACACACACACACACACACACACACACACACACACACACACACACACACACACACACACACGCACACACCTGGGAAAGGCTGACACAGATTACCCACTCTAACGACTTTGCCAAGACTATAAGGTAGAGTCACTGCCACCAGTCAGTACTGTAAGGATCTTAACAAAGGGTGTCCAATTATACTGTGTAATATTAATGCTAATAAAAATGGTAGTAGTTCACCAAGATGGCTAAGTCTTCTGGAGTGGCCCACACAGTGTCACCAAATAAATACAAGTAGTCTCAAAGGTTAGATACATTCTGTAAGGACCAATCACAGTAAAAGTTTTAAATATATTTCATAATAACTAATAAAAGTACATAAAATACTGAATATATATTCACAGTAAACCACAGAGTTCAGATCACAGGAAATATTGAAAAGAACATAGATGGCAAACTCAGACAAATAAAGAAAAAACATCTAAACTAAACTTCACTATATTTTCAACTGAATCTAAGAGAATTACTGTTCCCTAGTAAGTTACTTACAACTGCAAGGCGATATAATGTGGGTGAGGGTCTTTCTAGTTGGGCTTCCCAAAGAGAATACTCGATACTCTGAAATTTCTCATTGTGACATCTAAAATATAATTTCTAAGTGGGATGGCAGAATGACCTCATCTGGCCACCTGATTCTAGGTTCTCACAGTACTCACCTTTGAAGCTGAGAAAGAAATTAGCACAGATGGCCACAATGCAGATCCAAATGTTTATGCAGTGTCTGGGGCCTCCCTCTTTTCATTGAGCTAATGGACAAAGGTTTTTCCCAGGACCCAGAGTATTCAGTCCTGCTCAGCACTGTGGGGTGCCTTTTAAGGGTTTAGCAGCTCATTTACATTTCCCTTATTTTTCTTAACGCTAACCTCTGCTGTGCCGGTATTTTCTATTAAAACATATACATTTAATTCAGCTACAATAATACATGTACATTTCTCTTCATTTCAGCAGGGTACACTGCTGATGCATTTCAACACAAGCAAAGTTCACAAATACATTTTCAGCACAAGTGTCTGTACAAAATCAGTTTGATATACAAAGGACATACAGTTCCAATACATTTGTAACACATGATTCTTGTATAAATCAGTTTGATATTCAAAGGACATATAATTCTTTACAAAACTCCAGCTGGCTATGCTGGCACTTGTCCATATCATCAAACATACTAATAAACATTTTATATGTTTCTGTTTTCTACCATATAAGGGCATAATTTCACACATCCAGTATGGTAGTGTGTCACTGATGCCTATAGTGCTTATTCCACTGATGATTATGCATTTCTCTGTTACCTATAATACTTTGACAGTATTACCCAGTCTACCTGTGTATGTAATATGTCATAAAGACCTCATTTAGTCCATTCAGCTTTACAAAGTGAACAGTATTATTAAAATCCCATTTATTTAATAGAGGGGCACTGCATATCCGACTGTCTAAACATATCTTCTACATAGTACAATTTGATGATATCTGGTAGTTTTGTGGGCCATGGTGCATACAGTGTTTATGTGTCAGATGTTTCTGTATTCATCTGTTTTCCACAGGAACATGGATACACACACAAAACAGTAGTTTGTTAAGAAGGAAATTGTGATATATGTGTTAGTTCCCTCTGTAAAGCATGAGGCCAAAGTGCCTATATCTAGTCTATGCATGGGTTCAAATCCACAAAGGGAATAGCTCTCATTATATTCAGATTGTGCTGATTGGGCGGCCATGGTGGTGTGGGCGGCCATGGTGGTGCAGCGGATAGCATTGTCGCCTTACAGCAAGAGGTTCCCTGGTTCGATCCTGGGCTGAGGTACCTTCTGTGTGGAGTCTGTATGTCCTCCCTGTGGTCATGTGGGTTTCCTCTGGGTGCTCCAGTTTCCTCCCATATCCCAAAGACATGCTGTAGGTAGATTGGACACTCTAAATTGGCCCTAGGTGTGAGTGCGCATGTGTGCCTTCTGTGGAAGGTTGGGCGATGGGTTGGCAACTCGACACCGTAAAATTTCACTGCCAATCATGAGCGGACATGTGATCCGCTGTGGCAACCCCTAACCAGGGATAGCCAAATGAAGAAGAAGATATTCAGATTGTGCTGATGTAAAAGTTTTCAAAATGCTGCTAAACAGTAGACTCCCTCTTATCCGGTCTCACTGGGACCAGACCTTAGGCTGGATAAAAGAATGGCTGATTAATCAGAAAATGCATACAACATAGCATTTATAGGTTGTAAATCAGCTAGAATAACAGAATTTGTGTTAGTATGCATTTTTATGATGAATATGAAGTCTAAAACTCAAATGTCTGTCATTATTTAGCCCAGAGGAGGTGGAGGTGTTGTTTTTCTCTGTTGTCTGTTGCTAGGGCTACAACAGAAATTTGATGGCTGGTTAAAGAGTAGGCTGGTTAAAGAGAGGCTGGATAAGAGGGAGTCTACTGTACATACCTTCTTATTGATATTAACAGTTATTTTGGACAAGCTTACGACTGTATCATTTTTTCATTGAATTTCTACAAATTTGTCTATAATCTGTAATGTTCTGCCAGCAGCAGGTCTTTTACTACAGTTTTATGTGTAAAGCTTTAAACATACTGGGATAGTTCTGCAAAAAAAAGAATGTGGAATATGCTGACATTTGCAACTTGAGTTTCATGTGTAAGTGTGCCATTGTTTAGTAATTTGAATTCAACACCATTCTCACACTTATGTTTTGAAGGAGTGAGATGGTCAGATATACATTTTGACTGTAGAACAGAGACAACCCCTAATATCAGCGATAATTTTGAGATATAATTTGTAATTTTATAATAGGTATCTGTATATAGTTTTTTGTCCTCCCACCTAAATACATTTATGTGTACATGATGTACAGAAATGTGTACTTCTCAGTTAACAGCAGCTATGTGCTTTCTGTCTCTCCTTCCCTTCTGTTAACATCCGGCAGCCTGTCCATTGGAATGCTACATCTCCTGTGAAATAAGGACCCTTCACCTAGTATGCTCCCCAGTTCCTGCCCATTTATTGAAATCAGTGATGCAGAGATTTACCCCAAAGCAAGTCCTTTCACCTAGCTCTTTTCAAGGGTGAATTACACCTCAAGTGTCTTGACATAAGGACCCTCTTCCTAGTATACTCACCAATTCCGCCCACTTATTGAAATGAGCAATGCAGAGACTTACCCCAAAGCAAATCCTTTTGCCTAGCTCATTTCATGGGTGAATTACACCACAAGAGTCTTGTATGCCTGCCATTTAAAATAGTTAAAATTTGAATATTTTATGTCTCAGCTCAACAGTGGAATGCCACTGTACCGCACTTTTTGTGAAAACAGTGGTAGCAGTATTATATAGCGTTTCTGTTAGGGATGACATAGCAAAGTTCCTCAGATGTGGCTTTTTCTTAATCATCTCTATGCCCAAATAATCACTGTCCTTCATTTCCTTTAAAGCTCAATGCTATTAAATGATTTAACCTGCCATATAATTTAGTTTCTTTTCTTTCTTTCATCTATTCCTTCTATTAACTATCTGGGCACGTTTAAGTAAACAACTTATTTTTCAATCCTTTTTTGCATTGCTGGAAACATTTTAACATAAGTAGCCTCTGTTTTATACTGTATAACTGTAGCCCATATCACCTGTTTGTATGTTTTCTATTAATCTCATACGATAATACATTCACAGCCCTCTGCTTATTAACACCCACAACCTCTGACATATTTTTTCTTCAAACAAGTATACTGCATGAACTACCTTACTGATAGTCTTTTTCTTCTCCATGTACAGGTTTTCACAGGCCAGGTGCTGCCAACTCATTCTGCTCCCCTACTCTACTCCCATGTCCCACCCACTCACACTACTCTTAAATATATAGCACTTAACTCATCCCACTATTCCTACTCACGCCAATCTCAGTATCACCAATTACCTCTCTGCCTAACCTCACCTATTCAGTTTCCACTATTCATCTACTACCTTCTTTAATTCCCTCCCTCCACCCCTACTCTCTTGCTGCTACCCACAGTCTAGCAGCAACTTAATATTCATTATCATTCATCTCTCATCCGTAAACAGCCTCCCCCTACAACTATCTCATCCCGTACTTAGCTCTTGCTAATCTAACTTGTCATGTCATAACAGTCACCCTCTCCTTTCCTACTGTCTTCTAGCTAACCATATCCTCAATCATATTCTACATTACTTCACCAAACTTACCAGCATTCCCCACATTCTTCACTTGAATCCCCCATACTTCCTGTATTAAATTCCATTACACTCTAACCTCTGTTTCTTTCTTAATTGTCATCCAAATATCTCACTAGAGCTACCTCCTACCACCTTCTCTTAATGTCTCTCACAATTATAAATATACTGCTTTGTTCCCATTTCACCCTAATTTTCTTTCTATTATTACATAATGCAGCACTCAACTCTATTCCCTCTCCCTCTAAATCTACATCTCTCACATCCTTCCAATCTAACACATCAAAGAGCTACTCTGATATATCCTCCAGTCTATTTAAGTAAGTCTACTACTTTTCCCTACATTGGTAATTCCTCCATTAAAATGCACTATGCTCTACCCTCAGAATGACCATAACAGATCAAAAAGAAACCAATTACCATCCATTTGCTCTCACAGATTTCCAAATTTACCCTCATGCTGTGATATTCACCCTAATCCAGGACCCACTTCCACTCTGCCCCCCAACTCCTATAGATCCTTAAATATTGTTATACTAAACTTCCAAAGTATTCGTAACAAAATCACTAACTTTCATGCCTGGGTATCCCACAATCAACCAGATATCATCACTGCTACCAAGATCTTTCTCAAACCTAACATAAAAGACACTGAATTTCTTCCTCCAGGCTTCAACGGCAAAAGGTCAGATAGACTTCACAACAAAGGAGGTGATATTGCACTCCTTTTCCCTAACACCTATAAAATAACTCAGTATTCAGACATTCTTCCACAGTTCTCTACCTTTGAAATTCTCATCTGTTTTCTAAAAATAAACAATTCCAAAAGTTTATATATACCCACTGGCAAAAACATACCTATTCTGGAACAGATACTTGCCTGGATATCTAATACCTTTAAAAATGAAACTATCATTCTTGGTGATGTCAATATCAACTGGCTAAACTTCTGCTCTAAATTCCCATCCTCTAACATTAACCTATTTAAATTCACCCAAACCATCACCACTCCAACTAGATTCAGCAGAAATAATAAGGAAGGTTCCATCCTAGACTGGCTATTAGCTACTGATCCAAGTAAAATCCCCACAGCTGGTATTCTTCCAAATGCACTTAGTGATCATCTCCCCACCTATGTTCACACAACAGTCCCTCCCTTACAAATATGGAATCTGACCAACTTCAAGTAACAGACATTTAACAATCTACTAAAAAAATTGAACTGGACCATCTTAAAAAATACTACTTCTAGATGATGTGGTGAATTATTTTAATTCAAGAAGTGATAAAGAGCCTTGTACCTCCTTGAGTAAAAAGAAACAAAATCAACCATGCTCCATGGTTAACTAAGCCAACAAAAGAACTAATGCTAATTTGGGACATAGCTTGGAAACAATGGCTAAAAAATAAAAACCCTTCAGACCTGTTGAATTTCAAGTAGATCCACAACCAGATAAAAAAATGAGTAACCAAAGGCAAAACAAGAGTACTATCTGTAACTTCAAACCAATCATAAGCAGAACCCCAGAAAATTCTGTACATCCATTACTTCACTCATAAGCCCTGGTACTAAAAGCAATCCATGTCCTTATCCTGATAAAACCCAATTACAAACAGCCAGTCTCTTCAACTCTCACTTTATCAATAGTATATCAAACATTACTGTCAACTTTCCCAACCTTACTGCGGTGCAGTCTCAAATAGTTCTAATTATAATATAACATTAAGACAGTCCTCTACCATTCACCCTCCTTCAACTATGTCCTCCTTCAATTCCTGTGAGGAAACTAGCACTTCTACACCTACCTTCATCCTTGAACTCCATCCAACTAATACCCTAGAAGACTACTTATCAAATTCACACCTAGCTCCACTGCAGCTGATAACCTGCCCACAGAATATCTAAAACTAGCAGCTGAAGCCACTGCCTACCTCATCAGCATACTTATCAACAGATCCATCCCCGAATACTATGTCCTAAAACTTTGGAACAAGGCGTTCATTCTACCCCTTCTCAAAGGAGGCAACTCTACTGAGATCTCTAATTTTCATCCCATAGCCATCCTTTCTCCTATCCATAAGTTCCTTGAAAGATGTATATGCATACAAATTCTAAACTTTCTCTATAAAAAAACAAATTCTATCACCTACGCAACACGGTTTTAGAACAGGTAATAGTACCACGACTGCCTTGATATCTTTTATGGATACCATCAACAAAGCCCAAGACTCAGGTAGAATTGTCTCTTCCCTATTTCTTGATTTATCAAAAGCTTTTGATGCAGTCTTTAACCCGCTACTTGTAAATCAGCTCTCAAAAATTGGTCCCCACCTTAACTGGTTCTCAAGTTACTTATCTGACAGACAACAGGCAATTAAATGGCAAAACTCCCTTTCTTCATATCTTCCCAACTCTGCTAGTGTTCTCCAAGGCTGCATATTATGTCCCCTCCAATTTAACATCTTCATTAATAATCTTCAGTCTTCATCCAGTCAGGGCTCTCTCATACAATATGCAGATGACTCTACTATTATCTGTTCCACTGACTCCATGTCTCATCTTCAACAAATCACTCAACTGGACCTTACCTCTATTGAGACCTGTCTCCATAACAATCAGCTGAAACTTAATCCATACAAAACCATGCTATTCCTTTTTACCCCAAAGAAAAAACACTCTTCAACAAAGCCCAGTTCACCATATCGTCTCAAAACAACACAATAATCAAAGTTGTTACTTACACCAAACTGTAAAACAAGGTGCAAACACCAACTCCAATAAAGGAATCCACTCGAAAATGAAAAAGCAAGATCAACCACAGTGTAAGGGAGTAGACAATGAGGCAAAGACCACGAACTGGATACAGATGTAAAAGGTAACTGTTTAATCCAAACAAGTACTCCGACTGAGCGCTTTCACCAGATACACTGGTTTCTTCAGAGTCATACAAAAAAAAGCAAACTTACACCAAACTACTGGGAGTAATAATAGATGAACATCTAAAATATGACCTGCACATACAACATAATATTAACAAAACATACAAGACTAGGCATTATCTATCAGCAAAAACACTTTCTTAACTCATCCACTAAACAAGCCCTTGTTACCACCTACTTACTTCCCTCTCTCACTACGGTGCCCCATTACTCACTAACCTACACACCTCCCTTAAAACTAAGCTTGAAACATGCTATAACAAAATTGCTAAGTTTGCCACAAAGGCTAAATATTCTGCCCACCACTGTACAGTTCTACACTCCCTTAATTGACTTGAACTTCCACAGTATCTCATCTACCTGTACTTGACAACTGCACATAAATTAATCTGCAAACTTTTACTCTGTCCTCCTCTTAATTGATTATTTAGCAACTATCTACTCAAAAGATTTCTCAGATCTGAAAATCAACAACTTTTGCTGGTCCACAACTCTAATCTACGTGCTGGTCCACTTCTATACTCCTGTACTGTAGCCAGAGCCTGGAATGCTCTTCCATTAACAATTAGAACTAATCAAATCCTTGTATCTTTCAAAACTTCTTTGCAAGAGTACTTCTCTTTGTTCTGGATCAGCACATGCACCAAGCTCTCACCCCTTAAATCCTGGCTCCCTCTACTTATTGGATATATTCTCATCCTTTTTCACTTACCTACCATACTGTTTTCATTAATTTCCATCTAGACCAAACCAACATTATCCTACAAAATGTTCTGTGATAACCTAGCTGTTCTTTTGGCAGAAATGTTATATAATGTCAGCCTTTTTAATTATATTTTTTGTATCACACTATAACTTAAGTTTGCAATAATTGTAACTGATTGACAATTTTGTTCTACATTTAGTTTATCTAATTGTTAAATACCTGTCTGTGTTCATGTTTCTTGTGGAGGTTTTCTCCCTGGGCCTCCACTGAAAATGGGCTCTTACTGGCCCAGTGGACTATCCAGTTAAACAAATGTCAATAAATAAATAAATAAATGATGACAGTGTTCCACTGTCTGAGGTTTGAAAGTTTGCAGTTGTGATTTTGTGTTGTGACCACTGTGCTGACATGCAATCGTGCTTGCAATTTCATTTTTGTAAAAGTACAGCACATTGCACTTCTTGTAAAGTATAAGCCATAATCCATATTAGTACTCCCTCCATTCATAATCATTCCTCAATTTTTAACTGCATTTCCTCCAAGCAGTCTCAGGCAAGATGGATAAACTAGGCAGGTAGGTTTCAGCTTTCAAGTATGAACATAGCTGGGAGTTATAGGTTTGAATCTCAGGACTTCCAATCTATGGTCAATTCTCTTTATATATGTAAACAACTGTGTGAAACATTTGAATCTATGTATGGAGATTCTGTAATGTTCTTCAATTTAAAAATGAGAGAACATAACCTGAGCAACATGTATCAATGTTGTTTTAAACTTACATGATTCATACATTATTTTTACTTTTTGCAGGTGATGAAGAGTGCACACGGAATCAGGCCCTGTGCAACAAGTGGATGCACGGCCTAGGGATAAGTGCAGGGGAGAGATATGTTGATTACTTTGTTGGATTTTGTAACTAAAATAGATGTGCTCATTGTTACAGGCTTGTATTTTTGCCATTACCATTTATACTGCTTATAATGCAGGAATTCCCATCATGCATTAATGATCTAAAAGTATGTTTACACATGAGTTAGCAGTAAGCCATGTTAGATGAAGATAATGTTTTGAATTGTAGGCCACAACCTATGTGTAAGTGCCACAGTGTTTTTGATTGTGGTGTTTCACATACAAGTTAATACTACTTTGCCTTCTGCTTGTAATACCTGTTTTGGAAGAGTTGTATGTGTGGATATGGTTCTCTTTTGCTGATCTTTTCTGCATAGCCTGCCTTTCACATACTGAATGCGCATTTTCTGTGTCAGTGTTCACACTGTTGTTGGTGAAACGTCTGGAATGCCCTTTAGTTCAACATGGGCATCGCAACTGCCTACAACACCTTTGATGGTTTGTTTAAAACATAGCTGTATACACTGTTCAAGGATACTTGTGCACAAAGGCATTTCTGTTCAACATTTTAAACTGTCTGTTACATATTCAGCTAACAACATCTTGTTGTTGGCATTTTGCAGGGTAATGACTGTTTATAAATGTATGTAGGACACTGATACATTTGTAGACAGACAAGACTATTTGTACGACATATACTATATTGTCATGTGTCACAGGCTGTCACTGTGTTTATGACTGTACATTATTACTAGTGTGCTGTGTTGCATTCCAGAATTGATGTTGGGTCAGCCTATGACCATGTTGCTTTGATCAGCTCCTTCGCATATGGCTTTTATATTTCCTACTAGATTGTCATCTCACTATATCTTCATAATACTGATATGTTAATTACTGGCTGTTTATATGAATCATTACATGCACAGACACCTGAGTTACAGCTGACATTCACACACCAACATAAATAGGCAGGGCACACATATAAGAGAGGAAACATGGGAATAATGATATTGTTTCAGATGATCCACTGGCCAGTTTACAGAGGCTTACATCACAGGTATTGAATAGTACAGGTCACATTACTAGTGTTGTATTGTCATTTTCCAGTGTTGTTTTGCAAGGTAAACTCATGTAAGTGTTGCATGACACAGTGTCATGGCATACTTCTCTTCAACTAGCAGGATATATAAGTGTGCTGGCTTGGCACATGTTTGTCATGCATAATGATGGCTGGTAAACAAGTGTTCAAAGGATGTCATTTTTTTACTCATAAGCTGTGTTATACATGCCATGGCATGACCTGGAGAAAGCTGCTCACATTCTGTGATGGATGCAGTGGCCCTGACAGGGGCCTGCATTGAAAACATCAATAAGTATAGAAAATTGGACATAAGGAATGTGTTGTGTGCATGAGGAGCCATCCACTGACAGAAAATCTTTGTATTGTACTAGTCATACATAATTATTTTAGGCTCCTTCACATGAGAATGTATTTTTAATGACACCTGTAACATATGCTGATAAACCTTTTGTCTCATATGCAAACATTATATGTTGAAGGGATGTTACTTAATGTCTCTTAGATTGCAGATATGTAGATCAGTTTCAGTTTAATATCATCTATGATTTTCTCTGGAATTTGCCACCTGATAGACATTTGGTTTTCAGTGTTATGGTTTTGATTACTGACATACATAACATATAGCACTACACTTGACTATGGTCACAGTGTATACTAAAGTTTCATACTGACTGTTTTCTGCCTATGCATTGTGTCACAGTGGGTATGTTATGTAGTCATGTATGTGGCAACCCTCCATCTCTGAGCCAGTAATCATGGAGCCTCAAACCTCACGACTGGCACCTGTGGGGAACGTTTACTGGGAGGATAACAAGTACACACCCAGTATTTCCAGAATCTGGCCTCTGCATCAAGTATAATCAAGCACAATTTTTTCTTAAGAGCACATGGGGAACAGAGTCAGTCCAGGGCTGGTTTCTCCCTCTTTCTCCAGATCCTCAATATCATTAGCCATTTTGGATCAATTCTAAACTCCTTGATCTGTCTCTCTTAAAACCAGACTGCCTCGTGGTTTTGGCATCTTTTCAGGCTTGCTAGTTGTTGCTGAAGCACCTACCAAGGGGAGAAAACGCTGAGAGAAGAAAAGGAGCCACTTTTGTGATTTTAAGTATTTTCTTCTGATTTTTTGTTAAGTTTTACTGCTTTGCCGCCTACTTTTTGGCATTTTCCGGCTTGCTAAAGTTTATATCTGTAACAGTAACAGTACTTGGAACACATCTAGAGCCTGTTTACTACATTTCCTGTGTTGCACTTAATTTAAAATAATTTTTTTCTCTAAAAACTGCATTTTACCTGATTTTGGCCTAGCACTCAAGTGTGGGGTCATTTATTGCACTGTTGTGATTATTTTGCTGCTTGTGTATCTTTAAACTACAACAAAAAGAAAAAAAAAAAAAAATCTTGCTTTTTTCCCACTTTCTGAAAGTTAAGAAAGTTCAGTTACAGATTTGCTGTTCTGAACTGTTTGGAAGGTTCTAGAAGGCCAGTGCTTGCTTGGGCTAAAGGGAAGTCTCTGTGTTCACCAGTGGGAGTGGTTAACACTGAACAGCCTGCCTGTCCCTGGAGGAGTCGTTACCACCTAGAAGCTGTAGTTTTATTGGCCTTTTTGGGTCAATTCTAAACTCCTTGATCTCTCTCTCTTAAAACCCTGCAACTCTCTTTTTGTGCAGTTTTGCGCACTGAGCAGCATCGTGCAGCGCCGCCTAAACAGGTTTAAACTATTCCAGGCTCCACAAAGTCTGCTCTTCACTTTTTCCCTTAGAACTGTTCAAACTCTCAAAGTAATCACACTATTCTCTTTCTAAAGCCCTGCACTTGCTCAGCTCTTATAAGGAAACACTAACTAACTAAAGCACTACACCCTCCTTGACTTCTCATAAGTATTAGACTCCCGATTGGTCCTTCCTGATCAAGTGAAAAATCAGTTCCCTTCCCTAATCTGATCAGTAAAAACACAGTTCCCTATACTAATCTGGTATGTCCAAGGGTCAGTTTCAAGGTTACTCTCCAGTCCAGCTGATGAATCTGGGAATTTTTAGGCAATGTTACAATTGCCTTATGTACACAGACAACCCTCTCCTCCTTCCAACAAACTCTAATACATTTGAGAGATGCAGTTACACAGCCAAACTGGAGGCAGAGCTCTCTCAACCCAAGACTGGCACAGTCAGTTAGGATGAAAAGGTAACCACCCACACCACAAATCCAGTCTCACACAAACCTATTGCATCTGCATACCCAACACATAAACACACAAAAACATACTCGGAGGCTCTAAATAAAAATCTGCCTAAACAGCAAAGACCTCTAAGCAGATATCCAAGCAAAAGCCACTCCTCAACAATACCCACAAATCACATATCTCACAAAATCAGTGTGCCTCACAGTCACAGCCCTTAAGGCCAAACAACAGACCAAATACACTTGTTATAGGGGACTCTATTGTCCGGCACACTGACGTCCCGCTCACCAGACTGAACAAGGAGAAGGTCACTGTAAGCTGCCAGTCGGGTGCCAGGATCCGCCATATAACACAAGCACTCAGGTCACTCCAAAGCAAGTACAAGTATGACTCCGTCATTGTCCATGCTGGTGTGAATGACCTGAGATGTACCTCCCTGAACTACATGAAAAGAGACATAGAGGAGCTCTCTGACCATGTAGCCCAGGCTGGTATGACCCTGACCTTGAGTAGCATCTTTCCCTCACCAAGAATGATGCCACAGTATAAACACAAAATGATCAGTTTCAACAATTGGCTAAAGTATTGGTGTCATTCAAAGGGGATCCAGTGTCTGTCAGCCTGGGATGACATGCTCGACAAGCCACGTTGCTTCGCTATGGACGGCTTGCACCTGTCACCCTTATGCTTTCGTATACTGGCCAAGGCTCTTGCCACCCCCGTAGTGTCTTTTTTAGGCAAGGCTCAAAGGACAAACCCACCTTCATAGACAACCCAAAGATTAAAAAACTAAAGGTAATGCTACTCAATGCCAGAAGTCTAAACCTCAAGATGCACGCACTCGAGACTCTCCTCAGTATTGAGAAAATCGATCTCTGTGCAGTAACAGAAACCTGGTTCAAGGCTCCTGAGAGCACCCCAGCACTACCAAGTTATAATGCATACCATGTGTTTTGGCCCCAAAACTCGGACCAAAGCACAAAAGGAGGGGGAGTATCTATATTCATCAAAGATACCTATACCTCCAGGTTAGTGGCACTGCACGGCATCGAAACCATCCATGTGCAACTAACAGCGGGCAAAACTGCCTTTCAGTTTGTAGCCTGCTACAGATCACCCTCCCTATTACAGGAACCCCACTTGGCATTCCTGAGAACACTGGAGAATATGAAGGTCTCTCCAAACACTATGTTATTGGGTGACTTCAACTACCCAAACATTGACTGGGAAAACTATTCAAGCCCAAACACCCTCGCCCAATGGTTCCTTGAATTTATAAACTCTAACGCAATGGAACAACTGGTCACCACTCCCACAAGAGGGAACAACATATTGGACCTGGTCATCACCAACATGGGGACTCTATGTTCCACACCAGAGGTAAACCCCTCATTGGTAAGATCAGACCACAAACAAATTTCCCTGGACATTCATATCCCATCCCCACCCCCAGCCAAGGAAATCACTGTAAAGAATTTCTAAAAAGCCAACTTTGCACCTCTCAAGACTGAGGTGGAATCCTTCAAAGCCCCTGGGCCAGAGGATAATACAGCCCAATCCGCAGAATCCTTTACAAATGCATTCTATGAGCACCTGCAGGAATGCATGGATCGTGCTATCCCAAATAAAACCAAGACTCACTCCTCCAAAAACAGGAGACCAGTCTGGTGGACCCCAGCCATAAATAAGCTATACAACAGAAGGAGGAAGCTACTACATGACAGAGCAAAATCCCAAAAAGGGAAGGCATCTCTGATCAGTATTAGTAAGAAACTTTGATCCCTCATAAAATCATCAAAGGCCAGTTTCGAAAGAAAAATTGCCCTAGACACTAAAGATAATCACAAGGCCTTCTTTAGTTCTGTCAGGAACATGGGCGGAAACTCCTAGATATGCTCTGAATTGTTGCATAACGGTACAAAATATACCGAACCTACAGACATAGCCAACATCCTGGCAGACAGATTCAGTGCAAACTTCTCCCCCCCTTCCCCCCCAAAGGAGCAAACACTTATCCCAACTGAATGTAACCTCCCTGACATCACAGATGCACAGGTGAAAGCTGCCCTCTCCAAAGCAAAAAACACAGCATCTATGGGACCGGATAGTGTCCCAGGCTGTGTCTTACACGAGCTCTAAGAAGAACTGAACCTTCACATTAAGTCACTGTTCAAACTTAGCCTTACTACAGGATATGTACCCAAAGAATGGCTTACAGCTACAGTGGTCCCACTCCACAAAGGTGGTGCCACAACGGACCCCGGAAACTATCGCCCCATAAGCCTGACTAGTCTGGTCTGTAAAGCTATGGAGCGTATTATCATGGAACTCATAAACAAAGACATTGGGAGCCTCCAGACACTGGACCCTACCCAATTTGGCTTTGTTAAGGGTAGATCTTGCCTCTTAAACCTAGTTGATTTCTTTGAAACAGTTACCAAAGCCATAAATGAGGGCAAGGTAGTCCACACAGCCTATCTGGACCTCGCAAAAGCCTTCGACACAATACCCCACTCGGGCATCATAAATAAGCTTACCAGCTTAAATATCAACCCCTATATCACAAGATGGGTTGCAAACTGGCTCAGAGATAGAACCCACATGGCCAGAATCGCAGGTGCCATGTCTGAATCCAAACCACTTACAAGTGGCGTCCCACAGGGCTCAGTTCTGGGACCTCTCTTGTTTGGTATATACTTCTCTGAGGTTCAGGCTAACATGGGGGGAATATGGCTGACAAAGTTCGCAGATGACTGCAAACTGGGGGCCATAATCGAATCTCCAGCTGACACAAGCATCCTCCAAAAGGGTCTCACAGAGACGGATGCTTGGTGCCAGAGCCATGGCCTCAAGCTAAATGCTAAAAAGTGCATAGTCATCCCCTTTGGGAAAAACAAGGTGCCCACAAATTACCACATAGGTGGTAATCCATTAAGTATGGAAAAAGTAATTAGGGATTTGGGGACCAACATAAATAGTAATCTCTCCTTTGATAATCACATTGCCAAAGTGGTTAGAAAGACTTTCTATATAGCCCACCTTATCACGAAAGGGTTCACATCTAGATCAAGAGAGGTCATTGTGCCCCCTTACTCATCACTCATCAGGCCCATAATTGAATACAATGCCCCTTTTGGGATGTACCTTACCCGACACCTGCAGCAACTGGAGAGACCCCAAAAGTACCTCACCAAGAGGATCATGGGCTATAAACAGATGTCCTATGCAGCTCAACTAAAGAAACTCCAGCTCTACTCAGTTGCTTACCGCCTACTCAGAGGCGATCTATGCCTGACGTACAAAGCCATGTCAAACCCAGAATTAATGGACATGCTCCACCTCAAAAATCCAAGTCCCTTAGAGCTACATGCTCCAGGGACCGAAACCTCAGCACAAAAATAAATAGGACATGCTGGAGGGACAGATTCATTTCCCAGAGGCTCCCCTCACTCTGGAATAGAATCCCAATTCATGTTAGACATAGCCCTTCGCTGACCCTCTTCAAGCGAAATTTGGACGCGTGGATGGGAAATCGCAAATTCACCCCTGGGATCTCTCCTGTGTCCCTGCTAGACAGAGGCACAGTTAACTAATCTTAAAAGGGTACCTTCTGTGACCTACTTTACAGAGGCACAGTAGGCTAATCTAATAGGGAGGCAGAAGCCAAATGCACTCTGGCTAGGCTTATAAATGTCATAGGGCAGATAGCCTAGTATCTACCTATGAACCTATGAACCTAATAGAACTCCCTACTATACAGCTATAAAGTTGAGATCTCAGCTGAGTGTCCAAGACTTCCAGCACCCTCTCTGTCCAACCAGTGCTTCTTGTCCCTGCTCAAGTAGCTGACACATACTCTTTGAGATTTGATTTACACACATACACACACACACACACCTGAGAAAGGCTGGCACAGGTTTACTAGTTATGCCCCCTTCTGCCCAGACTATAAGTTAGTTATCATTGCTATCAGACACTTCTGAAGCTACCTTACGGCCCTTACATGGGTACCCAATATACTGAGTGAAATTAATATTAAAAAAATGTTAGTTTGATCAAGTGCAAGGCTATTAGGAGTGGTCCACACAGTGTCACCAAATAAATATGCAAATACTCTCAAAACTTAAATATCTTTACAAAGATCAGCCACAATGAAAGGTTTAAATATTTGTAATAATACATAATAAAAGAACAAGACAATAATAAATATCTATTTGCAGTGATATCAGAGTTCAAAATCACAGGAAATATTTAAAATAACATTGAAGGACAGATGCAGACAAATAATGAAAAACAATATCTAAACTAAGCTTCACTATATTCCTGTCTAAATCTAAGAGAATTATTATTCCCTACTTACTTAATAGAGCAAGGCAGATGATGTGGTGAATGGTCCTTCTTTCTGTCAGGCCCAAGACAGAATACAGAACGCTCAGTCTCACTAACAGACTTCTCAAAATAATATCTAAAATGTTACCTCTTTGATAGCTTTCAGAATGACATCACTTCTGTTCATATGACTTCTATTTCCCATGCAAACCCTCATTGCTGGAAGCTGGCAGGATTTAGCACCTACCTGTAAAAATACACACACAATGACTTTTGCTCAGGACTGTGGATGTTGATGGAAGTCATAATACAATTTCATACTTCCATGCTTCCAGAGTAGTATTTACTTCACCCCAAAGATAATACAGAAAGCTTTCTAGTACAGACTTTGTGTCTCTGGCTGCATTGAAACATGTGAGATAGCATCTTTATAGCCCAGCCCATAAACTGATTTAATTTCAGATATATTTCCAAGTTTGCTGGACTGAGGTTGACCTCCCCTCCTCCAGCTTTCTCTGTTAAAGCATATACATTTAAACAGTTACAATAGTGCATGTACATTTCTTTTCTCTCCAGTAGGGCACACTGTGGATGCATTTCAAACAGAATCACTTTACAAATACCTTTCCAACACAAACATCTGTACAAATCAGTTTGATATACACATGACATACAGTTCTAATACATTTGTAATATAAGCATCTTGTATAAATCAGTTTGATATTCACAAATGACATATAATTATTTAGAAAATTCCAGCTATCTGTGCTGGCAGTACCCACTATTGTCACAATGTAGCAGCAGTGACAGATATGAACTTTCATTCTGGTACTGTGATTCACCTTGACAGAGAATGGGACCCATGGATGCTTACACATCAGACATCAGAGATGAGCATATGCCAGACCACTGCCAGAGTCCTCTAATGATAACGACTGTGATGGAGATGAGAATAATGATGAGGAAGATGGATGTGCATGTGGCATCATCCCTGCTATACCCTGAAGAAGAGTATGCCCAGCACCCCAACAAAATGATTATTCAGAAAAGGTCTGGGAGGTGGTGACTAATGTCTTTCAGACACACATGAGGGACATTATGGGAATTATTTTCAAGCTGTGACACTGGCTATGTGGGACTCATAGGGAAATAGCCTAGGCAATCATCCATGATGTTCACCCCATCAGGGAGGGCCTTCAGGACCATAAGAATTTTATGTGTGATCCACTTGTGTAACTCTGCCATTATTTTGTTTGCCATATCAGTGATTGTACAATATAGGCACACTTATGCATGCCTAGCATTTTGCATAGTATAGCATTTTGCTGCCATGCTTATGTGATACACAACCAATCATGCACTGCAGATGGCATGTGTTATTTAGCATTATGTTGCAATGGGTGCATGAAACACATTACCACATTAGACTTTCATTCAACAATGAGCTGTCAATGAATTTCAGCAGTTAACATACTGCTACTGCTGCAACAATTCCACTGTATATATGTGTGGTACTGACAACATCTAGCAATCAACTTGTTACCAACATATCTATGATTTGTAGTTTGCTATGTCATATATGTTCAACAGAAGGACATGTCCTTTTCCCTGTGTTTTGGATGACACTTGTCATGCTGTCACACTGGTATACTGTCATTATGTGTGGCATGTGTTGGCAATGATAATGTCACGTTTTTTCATTTAAATATGTCTGTTATGGCTTATTATTGAAATCCAGTGGTATAGGTGGTTGGATGACATGTGGTAAAAAGGCAATTTTCAAAGAGGCACAATACTGAATCAGGGTACAGCAAATTCACAATAGAAAATGTGCAGTGTAACTGTAGTCTGAGTAGGGCATTCTGAGTGGCGATCATGGTGGAGTGAGAAACAGGGAATTTACCCTTTTTCTCACTGTAGTGCGATCTCTGAGTTGGTATATATAATTTGCAGGTGGTGTCAGGGGGCGCAACCCCCCACAATGGGGGTGCAGGGGAGCTTGACCCACTGCAAAGCAGTAAAAACCATGTGTTGTTCACTTTACAGTCTAACAGTAAGTAACGCTGCATAGCTTGGGTGGCTGACATCACCTAAAGCTATGTCGACTTACGTCGAACTAAGGTTGGCAGTTAAAAGAGTTTCAATGTTTTGCCTGTTAGACATTATGTATTTCCACATTTTGGTGCAATTATTTCATCATCCAATTAATGCAGTTTCCAGATTTCAATAGTAAAGTATCTTTTACATGGGGCAGTCCTCCTTTGCTGAATGCATAGACTGCCAATGTAACATTCATATATACACCGTGCTAATGATAATTTATTTATTAACATTACAGTATGCTTTCTTTGGCCTATGTTACATTTTTACCTGTATTCCTTATTCACATAAATTCCATAATTCAGCAAATGGTGTACATATGCACTGATTTATGTATATGTCTATGCACATATTCCAATCAATACAGAAACCCCAATGTACCTTGGGACTGTGAGCTGTCATTGACTTCATGTTAATGTGCTGTAATGTTGTTCACAGGTTTGTCCTTTGCTCAGTCAGAACTATAGTCAGTGATATCTAACTGCAGGTGTTTCTTCCACTTATTGTTTTACATTAGCATGACAGTATGTGTATATATATATATATATATATATATATATATATATATATATATATATATACATGTACACACACACACACAGACACAGATATATGCATATATTATATATATATATATATATATATATATATGTGTGTGTGTGTGTGTGTGTATTATACTGATTCTTAGCTTTCTTACCTATGCCTGTTGTTGTTATATGATTGCACAATACTGTGTCTGTGATTTATACAAGCCCATTTTTATTGATGTCAGTAACATAGTCTGCCCATGTGAAATACATTGGTCATGCCCCTCAATGCAGTTTCAGTTGACTTCAACACCACCATATGTGGTGTACACATACATCAGCAATGTGTCCCCTTGCATATTGCTGTACTGCTTTATCATTTTCCTGTTGAGCTTTGCTTCCATGCCTTTCTTGATGTCGACCCATGTTATCCACCTCCCTTCCACCATTGTAGGTACGTCACATATATTGCACATACACATGGTATATGTTTGCCTTTGCTGGAATTCTCATCCATTTTTATGTAGTTGTTTTGTTACAAGTTGTGCAAACTCTATGGCTGTTTTACAAATGCAGAATATGTGCAGACAAGTTGTTGGCTATTGCTTGCAATACATCCTTGTTCTTGTTATAACTGTGTGTTACATGTTAACCACTGAAATTCATGTGCATTACCTGATATTGGTTATATAGCATTATTCATGGATTTGTGACCATATATAATTGCACGTAATTAGTGTATGTGTATTGACATTCCTTTCAAATAATTTCATTTTAGGCCAATGAAGGTCATAATTTGCTATAGTACTGCTGTTTGACACTGTGCTTGGTTGTTTGCCTTTCACATGCATGGTCAGAGGTTCTATTCTTTCCCCTGCCAGTATTCTTCAGCATTCCAGGGGCTGCATTTGCTCATCTGTGATGTTGCTTGGCTTACACTTGCACTGGTGACAGACTACTTTGTATTGGATTATTTGCCCAATGTGGACTATCCTATAACACTCAACTGCCAATGGTCATACACATCAAGGTATGACTTCCACACAGTTTGCAACATGTAATTACATAATAGTGCATAGGTACATATGCATTTCTACATTTCACCATGGCTGGTATGCATCCCAATCCTGTTTCTTAACTTTATATTGCCCATGTTGTACAGTGTGAAGTCTGTGTACCTTACCTCTCCTTACTGTTTATTTCTGACTTTTGTTTCTCATCTGTCATGATATTTTTTTATAGGCATAGCCATTTTCCTGGTCTTTTTCTCCTCTTTTCCTGTCTTTATCTTTCCTTCTATTCTTCAAAATAAAAAAAAGAGGCCTATTCCACCAAAAAAGCATTGGCCATGCCATTCTGACTATCCCTCATATTTGCCTATTCCAGCATACATATTGTAGCCTTCTTCTTCACCCATACCCTATGTCTGTTTTCTATCTGCCTGTTTCTTTCAGTATTATTGCAGTGCTACCCAGCTCCCCTACCCATGCCTCGCCTTTGTTAGCTACTGCTAGCTGTGGCGATATGGCTGTGATTGCCCTTCACCTTTATTAATTTTTGAACAGGAATTTTATGAATTCCATTGGAATACATAAGTGCATGTGAGTATATTTCACTAATAAGTGGGTTATAGAGATATCCTGTAGTTGTCTCTAGGCTTACTGGAGAGATTGTTGTAGATATGTATTTACAATTGTCATGCAACTTAGAATGGGATAGTATTTCCATAATTTGGTAATGTACTGCATGGTTTATAAGATGGTTTTCATGACTAACGGAGTGGCTGTAACTGATACAGTTCAACACTGCACTGAGAAACTTTGTTATGCACTGAGATATTCCAATTTCAGTGAAACATATTTACATATTGCATGGCTATCCTCTACTTTTGTACTGATATTGGCAGGATGTGCCAGCTTCTGTGAACGTTACTGGAGCCAGCCAATTGTTAACTCCATTTGTCCTTTTTTTTTTTCTTAAATAAATGTTTTCCAATATATTGCACAGCATTAGATCTGATTTTCTAATTATAATATTTTTTTACTTATTTTTTGTGGCTAGTGCAATACTGTATTTGTCTTCTGAGATTTGCTCCGAAGGTGTATTATTTGTTCATCTATTAATGAAAAAGGAGACAACATAGTTGGGGGGATTTAATAAACCCTGCACAGTCTTTTTTACTGTGTAGGCATCATGTTGTGCTGCTTACATGAAAGTAAGCAGGTTTTAGATTCAGTAAATACCGCTGTGTGGCACACATGCACGTGCCAATACGGGAAGTTCTGCCACATGCAAATCACATCATAAGCAGGTGAATCTCATGCAAATGAGGCACGTAGAGTGTTCCAGCCAGCAGACAGGCAGCTCTGCAGACCCCCATGTCAGTGTCTGTAGTATACATGGAAGACATTCTGTGTACAGGAATGTAGACAGGCAAAAGGGGCTGTAAAAATGTAGATAGAAGGACAGAAATGGCATACCGCATGTAAATATGAGTGAAACTATCCTCTGTTAAATTAAATGTTTTTTTTTTTTTTTTGATAATCTGGGCATGTTTGCATGGCCCACCACAGTCTGCAAACATGCTTTATAAAAAAAAAAAAAATTTGGAAAAAACAAAATTAATATTATGAGACAGACATGTATTACAGTACCCTGTGTGGAGTATCTGCAATGGTGCATTGGTGCTGTTGCTAACGTAGTAGGGATTTGAAGCTTGTAGTTTCCAGTCTGTGAGTACAGATCCCTATGCAAATGAGGTAGAGTTACTGAATAGCATAAAGGGGTAATCAGGTCCGCAAATCCCCTCCATGAAAGCACAGAACTATGTCTGTGTTTACATAGAAGGTAGCTGACATCAGGGGAGGGTGTGTCCAATAATCTCTAAGCTTATTTCAGCTTAGCTGCACCTGTTTGCATGGTGCTCCCCCATGCTAAGCATGCCCTTTCGGGAGAGAGGGTGTGCAGTAACTTCTAAGATCTGTTTAGCTAAGGGGAGCATGTTTCAGCATGTTTGTGCAGTGCACTGCTATGCTGAGAATGGAAATCTGGGGGAGGCGTGAGTACTAAGTGCTAAGCTTTGTTTACCTACCGGGCATGCTTTTGCATGGTGCGCAGCAGTGCAGAGTGTATCTAAAAGCCAATGACATATTAATTAGATTTGCCCTCTGTTTAATTTAAACTAGGGCTATTAAATGATGTTAATGATATACTAGACAGGTGAAATCCATCATAGGTAGCCAATCACACAGTCAGCACCTACAGCAGATCACTATAAAGTATGCATACACCCTACAATCTGATTCTTCCCCCATACTCTGCACCATTGGAGTACAGACTTGGAAATTTTAACTGAAAGAATGCTAGGGGCTGCTGCAGGTCTGCTACATGTGTACGTGCCAGATGCTGAAGTCAATGCTGCTGCTGACAATAGGCCTAGGCAGAGAAGGAGAAGAGTGTTCAGGCCCAGAGTAACCTTCCAGGGGCTACATGAGCTGGAGTTTGTAGAGCGTTACAGGGTGGACAGGGACATACTACAAGAACTCACTGAGTTCTGCCACCCTCAACTCAGACCTAGAGTCAACAGAAGGGAACCCATTCCAGTGGAAACAAAGGTATGTGTAGCCTTGTGGACTCAGCCACAGAGATACCTTCCAAAGACCAACTGAGGACATGATGGATGTCTCACAGGCATCAGCATCTAGGGTACTCCACCAGTTCCTGGATGCCATGCTCCACATGGCAGTGAGCACATTTGTTTTCCCCTCACCCCTGAGGTGAAGGCTAGCAATATTCAACACTTCTACCATGTATCATACTGCTCTGAGTTACTGGGTGCCATACACTCATGTATACATCAAGTCACCACCTGTTGAGGAGGGTAGAATCTACTTCACTGCAAGGGGTACCACTCCATCAACTGCCAGGTCATGTGCAGTGCCCAGGGCATTATCATGAATGTGTGTGCTGGCAGCCCTGGCAGTTATCATGACTCCTATATGTGGCATGCATCACAGCTGTACCAGATGTTTGCTAGGGGGACATCCCACATGGCCATTTACTTGGAGATGTTGGCTACACACTGGAACCATGGATGATGACACTCATCAGAAATGCACACACACCCATGGAAGAATGCCCTAATAAGGCACATGCACAAACTATAAACATCATAGAGCATGTGTTTGGGCTTTTGGAGTCACGGGTCCAGTGCCTTGATATATTTGGTGGAGCCCTGCAGTACACTCCAGCCACATGTGGACAGATATTCACAGTATGTGCCATGCTACACAATATGACCCTGCCGAAACAGCTGCAGTGGGAATCAGCAAAGGGAAGGCATACAGCCCCTCAAGCACTGTTTGTGGGTCACCACAGCCACACTCACAGGAGGACTTGGAGGAGGAACCCACTGATGATGTCCCTGTAGGCAGACGTAGTCATGCCCCGTACACCCTGGCTTTTGCTAAGAGACAAAGCATAGCACATTCACTGACATCCCAAGGCCCTAGGGAGTGACACCTTACTCCTACTTGCATACGTATAGTAAAATTCTTGTTGCCATGCAACCCACACAACTTGTACCTATCCATGTATTGGTTGTGTACTGCATGCATCGCAAAGAGTCAGTCCTGAACTACAGTTCTGTCAACCCCACTGCCAATACAAGGGTAAAGTTTT
>NC_056735.1:1789517663-1789645714 GCF_019279795.1 Protopterus annectens | reverse complement strand
AATTATTCACCTCCCACTTTATTGAAAGTATACAACAATTTGTTTACCTTTCCTCTCCTAATAACAACTCCAGTCACACTGTAAATATAACCCAAACAGACTCTGAAAATACCTATCCCCAGTACAATATTCCTCTACCTCCCCACCACATGTGTACAGACACACTCATACCAACCACCTTCTCATTGCAATCTGTACCTGCCTCACTCATTCAAAAACTTCTGACCAAACTAAAACCTTGCTCCCTCGCAGCTGACAATCTTTCATTGGAATACCTCAAGCTTGCTGCTGATGCAATAGCCTACCCAGTTAGTATATTAATTAATGGGTACATCTCAGAATCTTACATTCACAAACTCTGGAAAAATCCATCATCATTCCCTTACACAAAGGTGGAAAAAACAGTGAGCTATCAGACTACCGGCCTATCTTTATTTTCTCCCTCATTCTAAAATGCTAGAAAAGTGTATACACTTACAACTTATAACATTTCTTCTAGACAACAATAATATCTCTCCCACCCAACACGGTTTTCGAGCAGCACAGAGTACTTCCACACCACTGCTATCCTTCACAGATACCATGGATAAAGCTATGGACTCAGGCCAACTAACTTCAGTAATCCTACTTGACCTATCAAAAACATTCGATATAATGGAACATCATAACCTTTTACAACAAATTTCTTTACTAGAATGCTCTCAAACAACCCTAAAATCATTCTTCAGTTACCTAATTAACAGGCAACAATGTGTCAAATGGCAAACTAGTTTATCTGAATACAAGGTAAATAACACTGGAGTCCTCTAAGGGACTACACACATGCTCTTTAAGATTTAATTTTCACACACACACACATACACACACACACACACACACACACACACACACACACACACACACGCACGCACGCACGCACACACACACACACACACACACACACACACACACACACACACACACACACACACACACACACACACACACACACACCTACATGTATATATACATCCCTGTTAATTGCATAACTATGTGTGTGGATGTCTGTATTGTCCTACATATCCTAATAATGGTGAGAAAATCTGCACCATCATACATCCATACTGTTGCTCAAAGGATCCATACTAAGGGTGCAACAGTGCATAATCCACTTACCTACAGATCGCTGTGCCTGCTGGATGTCACCACGTAGAAAGATGCCGGTGAGCTTGTGATGTAATGTATAATGTCAACGCACATTGTTCCTGCCCACAGGTTTGCCTATCTAATTGCAAGTATCCACATATGGCCATACAGATAAATGTACACACATAGCTAGGATAATAACAGCTATCCCACTGCTAGGATATTAGATGCAGATAACAGTATGAAGTAATATTACTCTGCAGGCTACAGATTCTGTTCAACACAAGCCTAGTCTGTGCAATGCACAAGCACTGTGCCTGCAATCACATATACAACAAACTCAACCTGTGCAATAAATACTGTGATCTATAGTGTGTAAGACTAGATATGTAGGGGTACTAATCTCGCTGCAAGCTACTTGGTGCATGTCTGTGTTTGTGTGTGTGTGTGTGTGTGTGTGTGTGTGTGTGTGTGTGTGTGTGTGTGTGTGTGTGTGTGTGTGTGTGTGTGTGTGTGTTTGTGTGTGTGTATCCCCCTGCAAAACAAGTGGCATGCACTCATGGGCTATCCACCTGCAATGGTTATGACCTTTTTGGCCCTGTAACTTACTGTTAGCCTCTAAAGTGTCCTCTTGTATAAGGCCTGATGATGTCATCCACTTTAAGACTACTAGCTGACAGCATAGTATTAGACTTAAGCCGTGGTGCATGCGATACATACTGTGATCTATAGTGTGTAAGACTAGATAGGTTGTGGTTCTAGTCTCACTCCAGGCTACTTGTTGCATGTGTATGTATAGATAGCATAAATATGATCACCTTGGTAACTTAGAAATAGGGTTTTGCAGTATTTCATTTGTAGCGTGTGATGTGCCCCCCCCCAAAAAAGACTGACCACAACAAAGCCTGCTGATGTCATCAAACATACTATGTCCTGAACTGATAGTACTAGCAGACATGAGGTGTGCTGCAGGCATCATGTATTGTTATCTGTAGTGTGTACCATTACATAGCTAAGTGTTCACATCTACATATAGCCAACTTGCACTACATGTGTGCCTTGGCATGTCCTGTACTCAGTGATTAAAGTGGTTCTAGCCTCAGTGTAGCCATGCTTGTGTGTGAATCTATTAGAGCATTTTACATCATGTTATAGAACCATAGGACATCTGAACTTCACTAGCATAATGGCCATAAAGGTCTCACAATCATAGACATCTGTGTACTTGTAGTTATGGGATCAGCACATATTCCTCCACTCCAAGAGGCACACAGGCAGATGCCCTGTGTTGAGATGATGGTCACCCAGCCAGTCATACAGATGGCATGTGGTGAGGTGCATTGAGTGCTCTGTGTGCCATTAGGCAGGGTTTTGTTTCAAGGGTATGTGTGAGTTTGCTAGACAAATCTCTCCCACAAGCATGTAGTAACAAGGTCACATACGAGGTTAATGTCCTAACAGT
Source organism: Protopterus annectens (assembly GCF_019279795.1). Taxonomy (NCBI): domain Eukaryota; kingdom Metazoa; phylum Chordata; order Ceratodontiformes; family Protopteridae; genus Protopterus; species Protopterus annectens. The sequence continues at coordinate 1,789,643,127 of NC_056735.1, read as the reverse complement.
GAGTTATCCATCTACTATGCCTCCTACAGATAGGCAGCATATGCAATCAAGCAGGGTCACACATTGCCCTGTATGTAAGGTACAGGTCATCTCTGAGTAGTCTATATGTCACATGTGACAATGACACTCATTGCAGATGATCCCTTTTGAACACATACTGAAGACGTGAAGTGTCTTTGTGAGGGACTATACTGTTGTGTGCAATTAACAGTACTGCTTGGAAAGGTACAGCACCAAATGGCCATTGCACCAGATATTGGCATACTGAGGGAAGAGTACTTGGAGGTTATGTGTATGTCACTTACAGGTGACTGTGGCCAAAGGTATGCCATATAATTCCTGCCATAGCACTGTAGAGGCATGGTTGTCTGAGGCCAGGTCTGTGTGCCCAGCTCATTCACCCATGACTATGTACATCACATGTTGTAACTGATGTGCTACTTACCAGGTACATAGGTCTAACTGATGGAAATGATACTACATATATATTTTCATGGAGTTTATGGCCATTAGTATGTCAACAGGCATGTGTTCGCAATGCCTTCTTGCAGGATAGTGACATACCACAGAGACTCTATGAGTGCTCACAATTTGCAGGCATTAGCCAAAATTGTTAGCCACACTCAGTTAGTAGTTGCTTGTATTGTGGTTGAATGGATTCCAAGCAGTAGCGGACCCAGGACTGCACCCTGTTTAGCACTGCTCTTTACATATCAGCTATTGAAGGCAGATGTCCCTTTGTTGTGTATATGTGCCAGCAATGGACCCCTTAGTGATCCCTACAATGACAGTATTATGGATGCCTCAGTAGGTGCTTTGTAAATGTTGCCTGAGCAGGGGATATACTCAGTTGGCCTGGCTCAGTCTAGGGGATTATATTCTCTGATGTACCCTCACCCAGGTCTATGATGACTGCCTCGGAAATGTCCACAATGTGTAACAGTCATGCTCCCCCATCACACTTCCAAACTGTGTACAGTCAACTGTATGTAGAACACATATATGTGTGCTGATCAACTCCATGATGATCGCCCCTGTGGGCATACAAACATGGATACTCAGACAAAGAGGTGTATAGTTATGCTGGTCAGTGGATGCACCATCACTGTGCAAGGGTATAACAGTTGCCATCATCCACTCAGCTGGTATGCAGCCAGTAGTGTCATTATGATTGCAAGGGTTTCCCAATGGTGTTAGTCATCCTTGTCAGATCACATGTGGAATACAGCCTGGAATGTTAGCATGTGCAATAGATGTTGTGTATCTTTCAATGAGAGGCCAGTTATGAACTGCTCTGTAAATATGGAAGTTATGGACAGGTTGTAGAAATGTCATATGTCACATGTGGTGGGGTCAAGGGAGTGTATTTGACACAAACAATGTGGGTGTACAGGTTAGGTATGAGTACATACCCATCATATGTGGCATCATGACGTATGAGGTCACCGGCATTCTGCTCCTGTCCTTTGAGGTCACACATGTAATTACACTGTGCATTGTGATTCTGCTTTGTGTGGGTAGCTACTCTTGTCACTTACCGTGTCTACACAACATCACAACAACACTTTGTGCTTCTTTTAGCTTAGAGATAGTGCCTCCATGTTAGTGGGGGCACCCTAACCACACCTGTTATTGTACAGCCTGCTGATGGCAGTTGTCCACGAGTCAGGTTTGTAGAGCCATAATGAGCCTGTGTCCCTCCTGTCACATACAGCAGAGTTAATGCAGTTGTACTGCTGCTGACATTATGCATGGCTGTACAGCTCTGCATACTTGCCTGCCCCAGCTGAAGGGGGAGGTGCAGTCACACTATGTCAACTATCACAAAGAAGGTAATAAATGGCTGTCTTGACATATATGTCTGTATTGTCTGCAAGTGGGGAGGTACATGCCAATAGTTCTAAGGAGACTGATCTGTGGCCAGATCCCACCAGGGAGGACCTCACATGAGGGGGCTGTACTGATCACCCATATTGGTAAACACATGTGCTACATTGATTCCCCATGTGGGGATGTCACAGCAGTGCTGCAAGGCATTGTAGGTAGGGACCTGGACCATCCTTTGGACAAGTGAGCCGCAGCATGACTAAGAAATGCAGTGTGTACATATTACACTTCCCTAACATGTGTGTCTGTGCTCTGTACAGACACCTTACATGATTCTTTTCTTGCAACATGCTGGAAATAACAGCAGTACTTACTTGCACAGAGGACAACTAGCATGTAGTGCTAAGTGGCGTCCCCAGATCTCTGAGTCATGTCATCTGAAATGCCATGATATGAATTAGCATGGATACAAGCAATGGCACTGTTATACACCACTGACAGTGGACCAAACACTGTTACTTTTGCTCAAGGCCAGATCATGCCTACTTACTGTAACCAGCAGAGCCCATTGACTGTTAAACTATCCAACGGATGTCAGACATATGTCTCACTCCACCAACCATTGCCTGACAAGGTGCATGACAATATTTGGCCAACAGTGCTTGCTGGAAACAGTGTATGTCATGTACAGAGTGTTATGTCAGCAGGTGGCTAGGCAAGTGTCTGACAGTCATACTCTGGGAAGATAGCATTGGGAGACCTATGCTGAAATTATGCCGATCACTAGTGGAATTCGCCATCCTCCATTATTGGTGTACCCCATCTACCTATTCTCTCTCTGAAATCACAGCCATTGTCAGTGACCTCTCACTGAGTACATTAGCAAGTGATTGCATATTGGGAGTTATCACAGAATCCCACACAGAACCAGCAGTTATCCAGGATGGCCTAAGACACAGTCAGTTGTACTCTGACCCGCTGACAAAAACTAACTGCCAATGACTGCACAATACTATCCTGTGGGAAATCATCCACCCCTGCAAAATATTGTTGATTCTGCACACCACACACATTTGAGCCATTACACATGGAATTATGGACACAGAGACTAATGTAGCCTTTGACTCTCACTGGTCAGTAAGATGTGGGGATGCATTCACTGTTGTACAACCTATAATTACAGGCTTCGGATGTACATCCCAGACTGTCACTGTTATACTGAATGTGACAGTCATCACACCTATCATTGTATGCAATGGCACCCTTGCTATGTCACTACACAGGCATATCATACAACTGAAGGCAACACACAGGTTCCATGGTACACCATAACCTGTCCTATGGAGTCCATGTTATGATAGTACATGTGTAGTCTGTGTCCTAAATGCTTTGGAGTGGATGTGTATGGATCCATGCAGGGAGGTGTCGTATCCCACTGTGTACCTCCTGTGTATCCATGACAGGACTGACACATGACTCACCTGTTCTACAGACTTACAACATCACTGTGGTATGCATAGTACATGCTGGAGAGACAGGTATGTAAGACAGACAGTACACCCTACATGAAGCAGGCCCCCCATACATATGAAACCCACATCTGCTGTGACACAGCATGTGCAGGTTACAAAATGGGATGCAGAACACACCAATCATAACTGGTGTTGGGAAACTGTCTGTACTGGACACAGGATATTTGTAGAAGGGTCATCTCCATCCCCACAGCTTGTAGATATGTGTGTTCCCAAAACCCTGATGGCACTTATCAAGGGTAGTATACCTGCTCACAGACTAGGGGTACAGGAGTATGCTGAATGCTGCCATTGTCCTTGTTAGCCTGTTATACACATATGAACCTACTGAGCCATGCAATTAAAGTGTTGTAACTTGCTGAAGTCATATTTCTGCTGTGCTGACATGCCGTCCTGTGCTGCTTTATTGACACTGTGTATCCCAACAGACTCTTGAAACAGAAACATAAACAGGTCCGTGACACACCTGTCATTGTGTAACTATACAGCCATTACAACATCATACAACATAAGGTACACAAAAGTATGTGGCGTACTTGTGACAAATGCCAGCATGCAGTATCTGTCATAAACCACTACATGTGGCATGACAAAACAACACTGCATTACAAAAGTACATGTTAACTAATATAGTCACCCTGTGCATCAGACACATATGTTCATTTCTCTGCATTGATGGTGAGGATGACAGGGATGTGGTACAGATATCATCAATTGCACAGGGTGTTGTGTGGGGTGCATGAGGCTTAGGCTGACCCAAATGGTTGACAGCATATGTGTGAGTCAGGAAGGGAAGCAGGTAAGATGGACCATGGAAAGGTGCCATGTGTGTGTGTAGGAGACCTGCATTTGACAGTGGCATGTGAGTGTGGGAATGTACACAGTCAAGCTCAGTGCTAGCCCGACATGTGTGTGTGTTGGACAGCTTCAAACCGTACATGGTAGAGCTGACAGTTCACCATCTCTGGCCCCAAACATTGGAACTGGCTCTGCCAGGAGTTGCACTCATGCCCAAGGTCAGAAGTGCTGCTAGTACTTGATGGTAATTGCTGTCTACTGGGACTGTGTCCCCCATGGGACCACAAGCCCATGGCCTGCCACATTGTGGTGTGGACAGCACACTTCCCTCTGTAGCACTGGATGTACTGCCACTATAAGGCATGATTGTGCACAGCCATGTGGAATCTCATCAGATGGGGTTGCTGACCAACATCCATGAGTCCGATGCTCAACTCCAACCACATGTTCCAGCACAGACAACATGTGGTCCAAGACAGATACTGTCTCAACCCACCTTCTGTCCACTGCATCAGTCAATCGACCCAGGGTGTCGCTAATGCGGTAGAGGCAGTCTTGAATATCAGATTGTTCTGCATCCATAACCCTAAGCGTACATCTGATGTTCCATTTAGTACATGCCTGTGTCGCTATTATGGCCCAAAACATGTGCTGAGTGACCTGTGATGTGACAACTGCAACAGGTGGTAGTTGGACAGCAGGCCTCCTACAATCATCCCTGTCAATCCGCCTGTGTGGGACCTCAGCAGCTCTGTGGCTATGGCCAGTGTCTACACTCACTGGAGCAATAGTTGCCACACTTTCCTGTTCAATGACCCACCCTCTGACTGTCCAATATCTGTGGCCTCTGGGGACTAGTTATATGTGGGCATACTGACTGTGTGTGGTGACAATGGAGGCAGAAGAGGGATTGTTTACTTCTGGGACAGATTCAGCCCCTCATTGTGGCCACCATTATCATCAGAGTCTGAAGAGACACTGACATCAGGATGTGTAGGGGACAGACACCTACCCCCCCCCCAGTCACCTGTGATAAGAAAGAAAAAAGCGGTACCTGAATACCTGCACTATTGTGTATGAAAAATCCACCAATACTCATAATTACAAAGACCCACAACTGGATTAGTGGTCAAACATTTTTCTTCTCTGCTTTCATCCAAAAAAAGTCTTCCTCAAAACAAAATACACATTCAACTTAAGAACTTTATAACAATCACTTCAAGTAAATCAAGTAAAATTTGACCAGTAAACTCTACCTTTTAATTAATCAACTCGATAAAACAACACCAGTGCACCTATCTTAACAAATATATTGAAATACACATTTCACTGCCTAATTTATTTTCCTTTCAACCTTTTGTTTTTTAAAACTAATTCCCTCATTTAAACCACAAGGCTTATCTGGTCTTAACTGTGATTGCCAAAGTGTTTCATTTTGCTCAACTACACTCCTGTGATTACCCCCTTTAAGATCCTTAGGTACCTGTCCTAGACTGGAAAATAAAAACATTCTACTCTGTTTACACATGAAATTATGTTTAAATAAGACATTATTCTGGCCTTTAACTTTAATAGAATATAAATGTTGCTTACCAAAACAGTGCCATACTTACCAGGAGCAGGACCATGGCCTTGGCCAATACCTGATGGACCTATGAAAATTTGAGGGTGAGGTAATGTCAGTACCAATGCATGTTGCAGCACAAGAAGGTAATATATCCATATATCTCACATTTACAGTAGCTACTGTGTTACTTGTTGCATTGAACACATTCTGAGTATGAGAGTACAATTAAACCCTCCACTCTAAAAAACAAAGACCTGATACTCACGTAAAAGTATGTACAGCCTGACACACTGACTGCTACAATATTACGATGCTGATAACAGTAATCCTACCTGCATGCTCCTCTGTTGTGGAACTTATGGCACCCACCTCCACAGTGTATGGTGTGATGGATGCCTGGGAGCTGTGTTTGCCTAGGTTCACCTGGAATTCCTCAGTGGCCAAGAGTGGTTGTTCCACTGCAGGACCACCATTGGTAACAGAACAATCCCCGGCTACATCTGCAGCCCTTCATAGTGCAGCACTGATAATGTTTATTGCACATTGTTGAACCTGCTCATATGTCCTGCCCTGATGGCCCAGGCCATTCACATCACGGACAAGGTCTACCCACAATGCAGCCTGCTGTTCCCTGTTTTCCCTCCTCTGGACAGTAGGATGTGATGATGTTGCCTTAGTCTTTCCAGTATAATTTCATTTTCTGCATCAGAGAAGGGTACATGGTGTCTAGGGTACATGATTCCTGAAAGATAACAAAAGAGAAATACATTACAGGATCACATACATGGAAGTACACTATGTAGAGATACAGCAAGGACAACATGGCTGGCACTATCCACTGCTTAACCACATATATCATACTCCACAGTGTGCAAACATGCTAAGTGTGTAGATACAACTGAGATAGTAGCAATAGTCAGATATTCCCATGTGTGCCCTGACAGATGCTGCTGTATGATCATACACCTAACACTTGAGTCTACTGTGGTGGGTCCCTACGGGCTATCCCCTGATAATATATCATAAGAACAGTACCACACAAATAGCAGTGTGCTATTACAACCAATATAAAGGTACAGTCCAATGAGACCAGTGTATCACAGTAACAAATGACAATGCACCCTTGATGTACTGTACATCCTGTGTAGGTATAAGACATCAGGGGATCAATGACATTTCATTATCACAGGTCTAAGACAGGCTTAATGCTGTAATCCCTAGTCCCCATAAGTCTGTCCATCCATCTTCATCCTGTTGTACACAAAATCAATTATATACCTGATGGAGTGCAGTACTCCTCTGTTGATATGTGATGATAGTAACATTTTCACAAAGATGTGCTCTGTGTGAGGAAAGTCTCATACAGCATGGTTCCCCATAGCCAGCTGCTTGCCTTTTAAACATGCTTCTCATCAGCAGGTGATTGCCTCTAAACCAATCTGTGGGTCTGAAATGCTAATTGCAGCCAACACAGCTGATTTGCACTATCGTCAGCCAATGACATGCAACCACTGTACAATACATAAGGCCTTCATGTAGAGTAGGGCCCCTTTCTGATATGTTGTGCTGGACATTTCTGGGGGTAAGGAAACTACATCATCACAGAGGGTAGGTCTGTAGCAGAAACCTTTACATAGAGATGTGTGTGTTACAAGCTGCAGCTGCTGCTGTAGGTAATAGACATAGGCAGTGAGTGTGAACACTTTGGAGGGCTACAAGCTGTAGGAGTAACTGTGGGTGCTGTGTCAGCCTTGTAGTAGAGGCAGAGCCAGACTGAGGCTACCCTTTCAACTCCAATTAAGACATGTGTTTAAGGTAAATATGTTAGGCAATGGTATCACCTGCAGAGTGCTAGGCTACATGTTTGGTGTGTCCTTCGGTAAGATAGGGCATAAATATAAGAATATGTCCACCATTTGGGCAAATGCTAGGCCATGTGTTACGGTTTGGTAGTAATTTTCAGAGTGTATGAGGGCAGGCCTTGTTACAAGCAGGGACTTCCAATTTGTATGTTATCCGTGCAGCTCTGATAATCTGCACAGTTTCTTTGGAAGGATTGTGTGGTATACTCTGATATTAGTGGCCCTCTTTTGCAGTACCTGCGTTGGCATTTTCCGTGAATGCATATTTTTGCATGATGTGACATTTTATGCACAGATAGTTTTGTTATAGGGATATGTGAAGTGTGCTACTACCTGCAGGCCTGTGACTTCCATCAGTGAAAAGCAGACATGTCATTTGAAATGCATTAGGTGGATAAGGAGTGTATGACTCAGTCATTAATTGTTGCCTTCACAATACTATACATTCACTTCTACACACCACTAGAATTTAACCCAGACTGTGTGTGGCCAAATGTACTGTTTGCAAGCCAATTAACAGACTGAGTTACTGAATCACTGCTGCAACTGATGTATTTGCAAGATATATGTGCACATACAAGCTGTGGCATTAATTTTCTACATCCATTAATATGTACATGGCTTTAGATGCATGTAAGTGTTCACCAGGGTCCCAGGTGAACTTGTATTTTGCCATTAATGTCTTAGCAGGTGCATTTCTACATGTTGTTGCTGAAGGGTATATTTACCTACTATCTCACAGGCCTCACTTACATCCATTATTATGTCTTTGGCTTTCTAGCTGTGTCCTATTGCACCAGAGTTCAAGGTACACTCCCAGTTTTCCATTACTTTTGAATCAAGTTTGCATGGCAAGGCATGGTGTAGTGCAGAGTGCAGCTCTGCTGAAACCCGCTTAATGACTGTAACTGGCAATTGCTATGTTTTGTTTAAACCACCTGTTTTATTTAAGAGTTGTGTGGCATGGCAGGTTAATGCATTGGTCTGCAGGTGTGGTGGTCTTGGGTTCAAAATTTGGGACAGGACAGGTGATTATTTTGTAAGTGTGTATTACAAGTTTAAAAAACACATATAGCCAATATAGCTCTATTTAGCTCTGGTTAGGAAAGCTGTGCGTCACATCATGTTGCACAGCAATGCTCTAAAAAATATAAATAATAGAAGAATTAGGAGATAGGAAAGTGGTGAAATGAGGTGCAAGCAGGGAGAAAACATAGTGAAGGCAGGTAGGGATGTGCAGGAAGGATGTAGGAAAAAACCACAGCTATCCATTTCTTGTACAGCAACAGCTGTGCACTTTGACAGAATTTGTACATGGCTTTGAACTCTCAACCCCAGAGTGTGGGGTAAGGACAACATAACTGTGTTATCAAGCCAATTTGAAAAAATTACGTGTGTCCAGTGGACATGTGTGTGAAATGGAGATCTATATATTGGACATTATTTTTTTTTTGGGACAGGTGCCCATTTTTTTTTTAAGTGAGAGTGGAATGTTGGGGAAGGGACATAGGTACATGTGGAGGAGTTACATTGGGTAGGTGAGGATGCATTTGCTGATAGACAAGACAGACAAGACAGCAGACAGGGGTGGTGTGTGATACATGAGGGGGGTGAGCATCTTGTATAAGGAGGGTGTTGTGAAATCCAAGTCCCATGTGCCTCCAGACGGCAGCAGCATGACTCACATACCCACTTATGGGACTGTTGGCACTGCTCCTTCACTGCTCTGGGGGTGGCAGTGCTGGGGGCTGGGCATCACGGCTAGGTTGCCCCACCAGGTTGGTCAGCATGCCCTCAATCTGGCGCAGACAACATTCAAACTCACTGTGAACTATCCTGCGCACCAAGACTGGCAGCAGCTCATCCCAGGTGACAACTTCCCCTCCTCCACTGCTCCCAGAGAGGGGCCAGGCCATGTTCACTTGGTTCATAATCACAACACCTCCCCCTTATCTGGTGATTATATAATGGTGATGATAACTTGTCCTTAGATGAAAGACAATGTCTAAAACAGTGATGTGACTCAAAAGAATATAGAATTATGAAACCAGATAAGAGAGGGGGTGTTGTGATTATGAACCAAGTAGATTATGTAAGCAAAATATATGATATTTTGAATGATGTTAACACCTATGAGAGAGTATCTATTAATGAAATTAGGAGGGCTTATACCAAGATTAATTGGATGTTATATGATTTATTGATCCAAGGGGTGATTGATCAGAAAGAATATGCTTTTTTGATTATGGAAACACCCCTAATTCCTTCAATCTTTGGCATTTCAAAATCCATAAAGACACTGAGCAGAGTGGATAAGAGTTGTTCACCGCAGCTGTTAGCTGAGATATATAAATATCCTGTTTTTTTTATTATTTATACAGATTATTGTTTTTAACAATTAATATATAGCACTTTTATTGTCTGCTTTTTAGTCTTCGAGTGTATTTTATTGCTATTAACTAATCTGCACAAGTAACTGATTTGTCTGTAGTCAAAAGCATTCTGTATCTTTACAAATCTTTATCTGTTTGTGCTTTCTCTAGTGCTGCTGTCTGTAGGCTATTGTTTCTAGCTGAAGCCTCTCTTCAACTTTGCTAGATTGTGTTAATAGTCTGCTGAGTGGGGGCTGGTTCTTTTGTGTTCTTGTAAAAAAAAAAGTTGTTCTTCTGGTATTTTAGCCCTAACTTTGATAGGGTTTCTGTCTATACACATTGAGCAGAGTGGATAAGAGTTGTTCACCACAGCCGTTAGCTGAGATATATAAGTATCCTGTTTTTTTTCGATTATTTATACAGATTATTGTTTTTAACAATTAATATATAGCACTTTTATTGTCTGCTTTTTAGTCTTCTAGTGTATTTTATTGCTATTAACTAATCTGCACAAGTAACTGATTTGTCTGCAGTCAAAAGCATTCTGTATCTTTACAAATCTTTATCTGTTTGTGCTTTCTCTAGTGCTACTGTCTGTAGGCTATTGTCCCCAGCCTCCCTCCCAGTTGGTATCTTGCTCTTATACTTGGTGGCTTTGCAGTTGCCCGCCCCTACTGTAAATCTGATCTGTGACACTCCTCCCAGTCTAGTGTCATTAGCTCATTGCCTTAATATTGCTACAACTCAAGTGCTCTAGGTTGCACTGCATCTGAAGTGTTTGTGTGTTTTAGCTGCTTTTCTGTATATATAGACTTCTCTGTTTCTTTAACTAAATAAGCTCTGCAAAGTTGTTTTATTGTATTCCTGCCTGTATTTCTGAGTTTTTTGCACTTTTAAAGTTTGTATTTGCTTAGTTTAACTGGTAGGCTACACACTCAAGTGCGCTAGCCGAATTAAAGCATTTACTGTGTTTCTGTACCTAATTTCTGCTACTTTGTAAAAAAAAAAAAAAAAAAAAAAATTCCTTGTTTCTCACCTTTACTGAACTAGAAAGGTATTGCTGATCTCTGGGCTGTGTCATAGTTCCTGTGTTGCCCATATCCTTATTTGGATAGGAGGAAGCTTCTTTGTTCACCAGTGAGAGTGGGGAGCTCTGAGCAGCCTATCTGTCCCTTGAGGAGTGGTTCCAGCCCAGTGACCTGTAGCTTATTGGCCGTTTTGGGCCATTTCCTATCTCCTTCTAACCCCTTGCTTTAAAGCCAGCTTTAGCACGCTTTTGCGCTTGTAATTCAAAGTTTGTCCTGTTTGTTGCATTTATCTGTTGAGGCTACACACTCAAGTGCGCTAGCCTGTGTTACATATTTATTGCATTTTTCTGCTGTTTGTTGCAAAAAAGAAAAAAAAAAAATTATCCTTGTTTCCTATCTTTCCTGACGTAGAGTAGTCCAAATACAGGCTTTGCTGTATTCTGGACTTTTGGAAAGTTCATGTGTTGCCCATTTCCTTTCTTGGATAAAGGGAGGCTTCTTTGTTCACCAATGGCAGTGGGGAGCTTAGGGCAGCCTATCTATCCCTGGAGGAGTGTTCCCAGCACAAGAATCTGGTAGTCTATTGGCCGTTTTGGGCCAATTTCTAGCACTTTCAAGTCCCCCTGTATAAAACCCGCTTTGGCGCAGTTTGTGCACTTGTTACTACTCAGCCAAGCTCCTTGTGGTCCTGCAGAGTGGTGTCAGCAGCAGAGAGGCTAAAAGAGCGACTGCTAACCTGATAAGTGTTTTTTTCCTGCTACTACCTGGGCGACTGTCCGATCTAGCTAAACTGTAAGTATTTCTGCTTCTTGAACTGTTTTAAACTGTTTAAAGTTGTTTTTGCACCTGCACTTTTAAAGTTTGCCCTGTTTGTTGCATTTACCTGTTGAGGCTACAAACTCAAGTGCGCTAGCCTGTGTTACATATTTATTGCACTTTCCTGCTGTTTGTTGCAAAAAAAAAAAAATAAACAAAAAAATTATCCTTGTTTCCCATCTTTCCTGACCTAGAGTAGACCAAATACAGGCTTTGCTGTATTCTGGACCTTTGGAAAGTTCCTGTGTTGCCCATTTCCTTTCTTGGATAAAGGGAGGCTTCTTTGCTCACCAGTGGCAGTGGGGAGCTTGGAACAGCCTATCTATCCCTGGAGGAGTAATCCCAGCACAAGAATCTGGTAGTCTGTTTGTTGCAAAAAAAAAATATCCTTGTTTCCCATCTTTCCTGACCTAGAGTAGTCCAAATACAGGCTTTGCTCTATTCTGGACTTTTGGAAAATTCCTGTGTTGCCCATTTCCTTTCTTGGATAAAGGGAGGCTTCTTTGTTCACCAGTGGCAGTGGGGAACTTGGAGCAGCCTATCTATCCCTGGAGGAGTGTTCCCAGCACAAGAATCTGGTAGTCTATTGGCCGTTTTGGGCCAATTTCTAGCTCTTTCAAGTCCCCCTATATAAAACCCGCTTTGGCGCGGTTTTTGCACTTGTTACTACTCAGCCAAGCTCCTTGTGGTCCTGAAGAGTGGTGCTAGTGGCAGAGAGGCTAAAAGAGTGACTGCTAACCTGATAAAAGTGTTTGTTTTCCTGCTACTACCTGGCCAACTGTCCGATCTAGCTAAACTGCAAGTATTTCTGCTTCTTTAACTGTTTTAAACTGTTTAAAGTTGTTTTTGCACCTGCACTTTTAAAGTTTGTCCTGTTTGTTGCTTTTACCTGTTGAGGCTACACACTCAATTGCGCTAGCCTGTGTTATATATTTATTGCATTTTCCTGCTGTTTGTTGCAAAAAAAAAAATATATATATATATCCTTGTTTCCCGTCTTTCCTGATCTAGAGTAGTTCAAATACAGGCTTTGCTGTATTCTGGACTTTTGAAAAATTCCTGTGTTGCCCATTTCCTTTCTTGGATAAAGGGAGGCTTCTTTGTTCACCAGTGGCAGTGGGGTGCTTGGAGCAGCCTATCTATCCCTGGAGGAGTGTTCCCAGCACAAGAATCTGGTAGTCTATTGGCCGTTTTGGGCCAATTTCTAGCTCTTTCAAGTCCCCCTGTATAAAACCCGCTTTAGCGTGGCTTTGCGCGATTTTGCGCTCAATTGGGTTTAAACCATTCTTGGCACCACAAAGTCTGCTCTTCACTTTTTCCCTTAGAACTGATCTAGTTCTCATAATAAACACCCTTTTCCCACTCTAAAGCCTGGCACCTGCTCACTAAAGCAATTATATAAGTCAGCACTAAAAAATTAAAATCACTACACCCTCACAAACTCCCCTTGAGTACTTTGTTCCCCATTGGCCCTTTTTTTCAATTATAAAGGAATTCCCAATACTATTCTAGCATGTCCAAAGGTCAGTTGTCAAACTCCTCTCCGGTCCAGCTGGTGAACCTGGGAATCTTGAGGCAATGTTACAACTGCCTCATGTACACAGATAACCCTCTCCTCCTCCCAACAAATTCCAACACATGCGAGAGATGCAACCATATAGCCAAACTGGAGGCTAAGCTCTCTCAACTCAGTACTGGCTTAACCAGTCAGGAGGAGAAGGAAAACACACTCACTACAATTCCAGTCTCACATAGACCTACCACGACAGCAAACCAAACACATAAACGCACAAAAACATACCCAGAGGCTCTAAATAAAAATCTGCCTAAGCAGCAGAGACTTCCAAAGCAGACACCCAAGCAACCGCTACCCCAAAACAAAACACGTGCAACACATAGCTCACAAAGCCAGTGTGCCGAACAGTCACAGCCCTTAAGGCTAAACAACACACCTGATACACTTGTAATAGGTGACTCTATCGTCAGGCACACTGATGTCCCACTCACCAGGCTGAACAAGGAGAAGGTCAGAGTGAGCTACCTGTCGGGCGCTAGGATACACCACATAACACAGGCCCTCAGGTCACTCCAAGGCAAGTACAAATATGACTCAGTCATTGTCCATGCTGGTGTGAATGACCTGAGACGTACCTCCCTGGACTACATGAAAAGAGACATAGAGGAGCTCTCTGAGCATGTAGCCCAGGCCAGTATGACCCTGACCTTGAGTAGCATCTTACCCTCACCAAGAATGATGCCACAATATGAAGACAAGATGATCAATTTCAACAATTGGCTTAAGTATTGGTGTCATTCAAAGGGGATCCACTGTCTGTCTGCCCGGGATGACATGCTCGACAAGCCACGATGCTTCGCTAGGGACAGCTTGCACCTGCCACCCCTGGGCTTTTGGATATTGGCAAAGGCTCTTGCCACCCCCATAGTGCCTTTTTTTAGGCAAGGCTCAAAAGACAAACCCACCTCCATAGGAATCACAAGGGATAATAAACTAAGAGTAATGCTACTCAACGCCAGAAGTCTAAACCTCAAGATGCATGCACTCAAAACTCTCCTTAGCATGGAGAACATTGATATCTGTGCAGTAACAGAAACCTGGTTCAAGGCTCCCGAGAGCACCCCAGCACTACCAGGTTATACCTCATACCATGTTTTTCGGCCCCAAAACTTGGACCGAACCACAAAAGGAGGGGGAGTATCAATATTCCTCAAAGATACCCACACCTCCAGGTTGGTGGCACAGCACAAAGCATCAGAGACTATCCATGTGCAACTAACAGTGGGTAAAACTGCCTTCCAGTTTATAGCCTGCTACAGACCACCCTCCCAAACCCAGGAACCCCACTCAGCCTTCCTGAGAACACTGGAAAATATGAAGTTCTCTCCAAACACCATTATATTGGGCGACTTCAACTACCCTAACATAGACTGGGAGCATTACTCTAGCTCCAACACCCTAGCCCAAAGGTTCCTAGAATTTATAAACTCAAATGCTATGGAACAACTTGTTGCCACTCCCACAAGAGGGGAAAACATACTGGACCTGATCATCACCAACATGGGGACTCTATGCTCCAGACCAGAAGTGTATCCCTCACTGGTAAGATCAGACCATAGACTAATCTCACTAGATATTCACATCCCGACCCCAGCCCCTGCCCAGAAAACCACAGTGAAAAACTTCTCTAAAGCAAATTTCACACTCCTCAAAACTGAGGTGGAATCCTTCAAAGCCCCCGGACCTGTGGAAAATACGGTCCAGACCGCAGAATCCTTTATAAATGCATTCTATGAACACCTTCAGGAATGCATGGATCATGCAATCCCAAATAAAACCAAGACCCAATCCTCCCAAGTTAGGCGTCCTGTCTGGTAGACCCCAGCCATAAACAAACTATACAATAGAAGGAGGAAGCTACTACATGATAGAGCAAAATCCCAAAAAGGGAAGGCATCTCTGATCAGTATTAGCAAAAAACTACGGGCACTCATAAAATCGTCTAAGGCCAGCTTTGAGAGAAAAATTGCACAGGACACTAAGGATAATCACAAGGCTTTCTTTAGTTATGTTAGGAACCTGGGTGGGAATTCCCAGATATGCTCAGAATTAGTCCAAAATGACAAAAAATACACCGAACCCACAGACATTGCCAACATCTTAGCTGACAGGTTCAGCACAAACTTCTCCCCCCCTTTCCCACCAAAAGGGCAAATATCTATCCCAGCAGAGTGCTGCCCCCCTGACATCTCAGATGCTCAGGTAAGAGCCGCCATCTCCAAAGCAAGAAACACAGCATCAATGGGACCAGACGGTGTCCCAGGCTGCATCCTACATGAACTCCAAGAAGAACTAAACCCAAACATAAAACTACTGTTCAATCTCAGCCTTACTACAGGATATGTACCCAAAGAGTGGTATACAGCAACAGTGGTCCCTCTCCACAAAGGTGGTGCCTCAATGGATCCTGGAAACTATCGCCCCATAAGCTTGACTAGCTTGGTCTGCAAAGCTATGGAAAGGATCATCATGGACCTCATAAATAAAGATATTGGGGACCTACAGACACTGGATCCTACCCAGTTCGGCTTTGTTAAGGGCAGATCCTGCCTCTTAGACCTGGTCGATTTCTTTTAAACAGTCACCAAGGCCATTGACGAGGGGAAGGTGGTCCACATAGCCTATCTGGACCTTGCAAAAGCCTTCGATACAATACCCCACTCAGGCATTATAGATAAGCTCACCAGCTTAAATATAAACCCCTGTGTCACTAGATGGGTTGCAAACTGGCTCAAGGACAGAACCCACATGGTTATAATTGCTGGAGCCATATCAGACTCCAAACCAGTTACAAGTGGCATCCCACAAGGCTCAGTCCTAGGACCTCTCTTGTTCGGTATATATTTCTCGGAGGTACAGGCTAACATGGAAGGACTGTGGCTGATCAAGTTCACAGATGACTGCAAACTAGGTGCCATAATCGACTCTCCAGCTGACACAAGCATCCTACAAAAGGGCCTCATAGAAACAGACAACTGGTGCCAGAGCCATGGCCTCAAGCTAAACGCCAAAAAGTGTATAGTCATCCCCTTTGGCAAAAACAAAGTGCCCACAAATTACCACATAGGTGGTAATCCATTAAGTACGGAAGAAGTAATTAGGGACCTGGGGACCCAAGTTGATAGCAATCTCTCATTTGACAACCACGTGGCCAAAGTGGTTAGAAAAACATTTTATATAGCCCACCTAATCATGAAGGGATTCACATCTAGATTAGGGAGGTCATTGTGCCTCTTTACTCATCCCTCATCAGGCCCATAATTGAGTACAATGCCCCTTTTGGGATGTATCTTACCAGACACCTGCAGCAACTGGAAAGACCCCAAAAGTACCTCACCAAGAGGATCAAAGGGCTCAAACAGATGCCATATGCTGCCCGGTTAAAGAAACTCCAGCTCTACTCAGTGGCATACCGCCTGCTCAGAGGCGATCTGTGCCTGATGTATAAAGCCATGTCCAACCCAGAATTAATGGACATGCTGCACCTCATAAAATCCAAATCCCATCGAGCTACGCGCTCGAGAGACTTGAACCTCAGCACTGAAATAAATAGGACATGCTGGAGGGACAGATTCATAACCCAGAGGCTCCCTTCACTCTGGAATAAAATCCCAGTCCAGGTTAGGCAGAGTCCCTCACTGACATTCTTCAAGAGGAATCTTGATGAGTGGATGGGAGATAGTATGTTTACCCCGGGTATTAGTTCTGTGTCACTGTTAGACAGAGGCTCAGTATACTAACCTCGAAAAAGGGCATAGCAAAATTCATTTAAAATGGGTGGCAAAATCCAAACACACTCTGGCTAGGCTTATAAATGCCCTAGGGCAGATAACCTAGTATGAATCTATGAACTCCTAATTTAGTCCCATTGTGGCAGCTATGAATTCAAAAACTGAACCCATTGCTGCATTTATTGATTCACATTGTAAAAGAGCGGTTAACAATAATAGACGCATTCTTAGAGATTCTTTGCACTGCTTAGAAATATTAATGAGCAAAATGTTTTTGTAACTGTGGATGTAGTTAAATTATTTATGGTGATTCCACACAAAGAGAGTATTGAGTATTTTGGTGATGCCCTTACTAATGTGGAGAGTATGCACAATGTAAAAATAATTTTATTAATGGAACTTATGGATGTGATCTTACATAATGACTTTATATATTTTGAAGGAGAGTATTTTCGACAAACTTCGGGGGTGGCCATGGGTGCAAAATGTGCCTCAGCATATGCAAACCTGGTGCTGTCATTATCTTTATATAGTAACATATCCAAAAACTCAATTTCCTGTGCACAAACCTTATGGGTTTGTGTTTCCTTCCCCTTTTAAGGAGAAAATTATCTCATGGTTGAGATTTTTGGATGATGGGTTGTTACTATGGAGAGGTAATATAGAAGAGATTGGTGAATTTATTGAACACCTTAATACCACAACCTTTTTTTTTAATTTACCCATAAGGTTTGTGTACAGGAAATCGAGATTTTGGTATTTTGCTATATAAAGATAATGACACCAACAAATTAGAGTCCACTATTTTCTGAAAAAAGACTTACTCAAACTCTTTATAACATTTTAAAAGCTGTCAACCCTTACACCAGAAAAAAAAGCATTGTTAAGGGGTAAATGGTGAGAATTTCAAAGTTGGTTAGTGACAACAGGAAATTTGAAGAAGAGTTGTTTATCTTAATAGGAATGTTAAAGGAGAGAGGTTACCCTGTTAGATTATTAACTAAAACCAGGATTGAAATTACTAAAACACATAGTGAAAGGTTTACCCTGATTTTGTTGACCAAAGAAGGGACATTTTTTGACTTGAAGGGCCAGAATTGGTTTGAGAAGACATTTTTATTTATTTTATTTATTTAACATTTGTTTACCAGGAAAGTCCGACTTGGAATGAGCCAATTTTCAGTGGAGGCCTGGGGAGAAAAGCTCCAATTGCATGTCTTTGTAGCATTACAGTCATGAAGCACTGGAACTAAAAACAGCAGTGAGCAACTGCTGGGAGTGTGTTTTTGACCGAGAAATGAAGAAAATATTTGGAGAGAACCCAAAAGTTACTTTTAGTAGGGGGTTAAGCCTTAGAGGGTGTTTGGAGAAAGTCAAAAACTCAAAAAACAGGGGTTATAAATCTAACATATCCAAGTGTAATATGTGTAGGACATGCAAATACATCAATGTAAGCCCTTTTGTAGCACTGGAAGGTTGCAACTGTAGTGTACCCTGTCCTGGGCACTGTAATTATAATACCAAAATGGTAGTGCACATTGCAACCCGTGTGAGCTGCCCAGCATTTTATGTCGGAAAGTCCACTAGAAATTTAAGAGAAAGAATAACTGAGCATCTGAGAGATATTAGGAATAAGAAGACTGAGAATGTCCTTCAAACTCAGTTTGACATGTATTAATTTCAAGAGATTTATCTTCTTTGTCATCAACAGAATTATCCCCATGGAGACTGAATGACAGTTGAGATTAGATGCCACATCTTCTCCAGGAATTAATGAAAATTGTTCATTGAGTAGTGTTTTAAAACTAAGGGCATCTAAGCTATTGTGTGTTATATGGGGAGTAGCTGCCTAATATTAGTTATTGGGAATAAATAGAAATGCCAACTTTTTATGAAAAGCTAATGAATTAGGATTTACAGATGGAAAATAAATAAGATTTCACCATTGTTTCAGCATTGCTATAGTGTATAGGTACATAGGTGTGTACTAGGCTAATGGCCCTGGGGCCTTTACAAGCCTAGCCCATAGAAGTGCCCTGATATTGTGCCACCCATCATTAGTTCCAAGTGCTTCTATCAAGTAGAGCCGCTGGAGTGATCCCTGGGGTGAACTTTCTATTTCCCTTCCAGTCATCAAGATTTCTATTGAAGAGGGCTAGTGAGGTGTTCTGCTTGACATGTATAGGAAGTCTATTCCAGAGCATGGGCAGTCTCTGGGTTATGAACCTGTCCCTCCAGCATGTTCTGTTGATTCTGGTAATGAGGTTGAGGTCTCTCAAATGGGGGATTTATGAGTAGTGACTGCAATATGTTAATTGCAGACTTTGCAGCTTTGGTCACATGATTTTTAATGTATTTAAATGAGCTTTCTATTCAATATGGCTTTACTCAGATGAAGCCCTTTGGTCATGAAGGGTGAAATCACTTAGTGTTAGTCTTTGAATTTTTTATCTGCTTTTACTATTTTCAGTCAATAAATCCAGTGTTGTGCAAACAACTTATGGTGGCATTTTTTTATTTTATTTTGGTTTTG
Organism: Protopterus annectens; assembly: GCF_019279795.1. Classification (NCBI taxonomy): domain Eukaryota; kingdom Metazoa; phylum Chordata; order Ceratodontiformes; family Protopteridae; genus Protopterus; species Protopterus annectens. The sequence continues at coordinate 1,789,623,485 of NC_056735.1, read as the reverse complement.
AGTTGCACCTTTCTTGCCATAGTGGCATGCATTTTTTTAGTCAATAAGACAAATATGATAAACTCCCCTTCCTAGGCATAGATAGATATTTAAAGCACTATACCCAGTGTGACAATAAGAGGTACTGCCAGCCATGCCAGGAGAGATAGGGCAGTGGGTTTGTAACATATCCAGGCACAGCTAGCTGGAATTTTGTAAATAATTATATGTCATTTGTGTATCAAACTGATTTTTACAGATGCATGTGCTGAAAATGTATTTGTGAAGTTTGCTTGTGTTAAAATGTGTCAACAGTGTGCTCTGCTGGAAGGAAAAGAGATGCACATGCATTATTGTGACTGTTTAAATGCATGCATTGTAACAGCACAGACTGAAAGTGAAGAGGATAATCTTAATCTACCTGATTTTGCAAAAATGTTATTGAAATTAAATTACTTTATGGATTAAGCCATAAAGATATTATCCCACAGTTTTGAATGGAGCCAGAAACACAATGTTTGTGCTAGAGAATAAGTTGCAGCTGCTATATGAGCAGTGACATGGTTTTATGGTTTTATGACTTGCAGCAGCTGCACCACATCTGAGCAAAGCTCTGTGTGTATTGCAGCACATAGGTGCTAAACCTTGGTAGCTTCTAGTGATGAGGGATAGTGAGGGAAACAGAGTTGGATGACCCAATGTATGTGATATGTGATATCATTCTGTACAGAAATAACGTTTTAATATTAGAAGAGACTGAAGTCTCAGGAGCATTCTGTATTCTGTCTTGGCTCTGATAACAAAGACCACTTACCCACATTATCTTGCCTTGCGGTAGTAAGTAACTTGACTAGGGAACAGTAATTCTTTTAGATTAGTCATGAAAATATAGTGAAATTAGAAATACTATTTTTCTATAACTTTGTGAAACTTTCCATCAGTGTTATTTTTAATATCTCCTAATACTGAAACTCTGGTGTTTACTGTAAATATAGATTTAGTATTTTCTTGTTCTTTTATTACTTATTATTAAATATATTTAAACTTTTCATTATGGCTGGTCCTTTATAGAAAATATTTAAGTTTTGAGAGTATTTGCATATATTTATTTGGTGATAACTGTAGCCACTCTTGAAAGCCTTGCTGTTTGGTCAACATTACCATTTGATTTAATACTAACTTCACTCAGTATAATTGGATACTCTTTTAAGTGCCTTATAGTAACTGACTGGTGGCAGTGAAACTACCCTATAGTCTGGACAGAAGGTAGCATATCTATTCAATCTGTGCCAGCCTTTCCCAGGTGTGTGGGTATGTGAAAATTACATTTCAAAGAGTGTGTGTGTGTGTGTGTGTGTGTGTGTGTGTGTGTGTGTGTGTGTGTGTGTGTGTGTGTGTGTGTGTCAGATACTTGGGGCAGGGACACGGAGCACTAGTTTCACAGAGAGGGTGCTGGAGGATTGGGCTTTGACACTTGGCTGAGGACCTAACCATACAGCTGTACCAGTGGGGAGTCTTACTGGGGAACTGGAGGGAGATAGATAAATAGAGAAATCCAGATGCTGGACTTATAGTGTTCCCTGTGTGCTGTTAAGGGAAATTGTGCTTGATGTAGAGAGGTCTGCATCTGGAAATGCTGAGTGCATCCATTTGTATTCCAAGTGGGCATCCCTTTCCAGCATCGGTGGTGAGGACTGATGCTCTTTGATTACTGGCCAAGAGTGGGGGACCTCACACCCAACATCAGTAACTTAACTGTGCACTAGCTCAAAAGCTAGAGTAATTGCAAAACTCTTGTTTAAAAAGGATAAAAAGTGAAAGAACATCCATAGGCCAAGAATGGTTGTCTGCTTTATCTGCTTTATCTATGCTAGCAGTGGAATCAGCTTTGGTCAAACAGTTGGAGTTTGATGATCTTGTGGATGTTTTCTCAAAGAGAAAACCATGTAAAGTTAAACTGTAAAACTTGTGTGGGGAAATGTACTGAAGACACTGAATGAAGTAAGCAAGAATTGCGAATGATGGGGGAGGATGACAACTTCATGATGTCATGTGACAGGAGGGTTCTAATCCAGTGTCCTGCCTAGGGCATCATATGACCTTAATCCGGTTCTGGGTCAAATAGCACACAGGTGGACACCAAGCAAAGTGACAGACTGCAAGAATAAAATATCTCTGACCTGGGCTCAGAACTGTATATAAGAGGCAATATATCAGTTCCACAAAGACTGTTCAAAATAAGAAGAAAAAGAATTCTGATAGGGCATTTGGTGCAAAACACTCACTGTTTCAATGGAATATCCAACTTCTGAGTGGGCACACTACCTTTGACTGTGAAGGACTCACAAAAATATAATGGCCATATGGCACTTTGACAGTTTCCGTTCCCCCAACAAACCATCCCCCCAACAAACCATATCAACAATCAATCAGATGTGATTCTATAACTGTTGTTACCTTTCATAAATCATCAGTACCCAGCCTTTTTTGTGTGAAGCACTAAGGTATAAACCAGGTATATTTCCAGACTGTGGCAACAAAAGCCCTCCAAAATGTTGGATTTACCATCTATGTTTAACAGGCAATATTTCAGTTGACTGAAGACAATTCACAATAAAAAATCATGGGCCTCAAATGAGGTACTTTCGCATAAAATACACATGCTCACTTATGCTGTCCCAGCAGAATGTGCTCCTGCTGAGAAATTGCAATACCTTTCACTTTAAATGAATCACAGAAATATAATGGCCATATTGCTCTTTAATGGATAAAGTCTCCCAAATAATCATATCAATAGTCAGTCAGAAGTGATCTTGTAACTGCCATTTGCTTTCATATATCACATGTCCCCCAAAAGTGATACCCACATTCTGAAGACTTCTAATGTTTCACTGAAAAGAAAACAAAAAATACAGTACAGTATCATATTTCAACTTTCTGCTATTAGATGTATTCTGTGACCCAACACGTCATATTTTTATTTGATAATTTTCAAATAATGAGCACGTATCATCACATGCAGTATATCTTCTCACCCATCTCAGATAAAGCCATTCATTTTCTATGTACACCTCTGATGTCTGATTGTATTGTCAGTAAAAAAATTAGGATGCAAATCTATTTCAAACTCTCACTCTTGAACACGTATACATACTCTGAACATTGGTTACGACTTGACATGACTCTTTTGCATACTCTTTCTAACTGGTTCTCTTATTTCCCATAGGATTCTATCAAGTCTGTCCTATCAAGGCTGCACCCCCTATGTACCTTAACTAATATAACCATTTTTGGGGTTCACAATATTTGTGGGGAAGGGGACCCAAATTAGTTGAATCCACAGATCATCTTTTGTTTGCTACAAGTAACCATTGTCCTCACTCCCTCTCGCCCAAACTACCCATGTCAATGACTATTTTGCATAAGTCATGTAATTGCTCTTTGCTTTCATTCATAGCCTGCTCTCATGCACAAAACCACTTATGGCAAGCACCTCTCATGTGTGATTGCCAAAAGTGGTGAAATAAGAGCCAGTGATCGACTTAATTTACTTCCATAGGACAGAAACAACAGCCAATTTAATCTACTTCAATTCAGCTATAGGGCATATCACTTCCCTGTCAACCTCAGTACAAATTAAACAAAAAAAGATACAAGTGCATGATGTTGTAGGCCATGTGGACTGTTACCACGGTCCACATATCTATCTGGCTTCCTGCAGAAAAAGTGACAAAAAAGAATCACAACAGATGTATTTCAGCTTGGAGCTTTCAGGCACTATGCTTTGTTCCCATAACACTCAAACAAGCCACACCAATGATCACTTGGTTGTGATCATCCTAACAGTACTTTGCTGCCATGAATCAAATGTCCTCCCAATATATAACCATTTCTAGTAATCATCTGTAATCACTAAAGGTGGCAAAAAAGCAGCCACAGCAATGTAGTCCTTGTTACAGGATTAATCACTTTCCCCTTAACAAACTGCTCAAAATGAACCTTAGCCATAGCTCTCAACCTATTAGTACAGGAACCAGAAACAAAACCAAAAGTTAATAAAGGGAAAAGCCCATAATCACTGACAAATTTGAGATAGTCCCCTCTCTTATGTACTTAAAACTGTCAAGAATAAAAGTTTTGCATTATTATCCAGTCTTCTGAAAAGTATGAAGTCCGCAACTCAAAACTCTGTCATTATTAGTGTCAGTAATCCTCATCAATTTGCCAGAGAAGAAAGGTATGAGTCATAGCCAGCCATGCATTAATGCACCTGTTTATGAAACCTGCCACAGTCCATGCCCCATGAATGGAAGAGTATCTAAGAGAAAGCAATATGGTATACAGAAACAGCTGAGAAACAAATTCTAATATGTTTTAAGTATAAGACAATGATAATAAGGCAAGCCGCAGGACCACTGTCTTTCTAAACCTAAGGTGATTAAACTAAATCTGTCAACAGACTATCCTTCTCTCGTGCATCTCAACCTCTTTGTTCAAGAATTCTGGACAAAGCCAACTATAATTGGGGGACAAAGGCCAATAATCAAGGAAAATATTTAAATATTACTCTAATTCACATAAAAGTTAACAGAACAACAGGGTTTGCATCAGCATCCATTTTTTGCACAACAAAAAGTATGAAGCTCTAATGCCTGTATTACTGAATGACTTAATTTTTACTTTTATTACCAGAAAATTAAAAAAAATGTATGATGAACAAGGTTCAAATATGAGGCATTAACCAAGGGTGTAGCCAAGAATTTACAAACTGTACACATCCGAGCTGTATTGCACCTCCCATAAAATGTATAGACTATGAGATGGCACTGCAGTACATTATCTCATTGGTCACATAACACAGGCCGCTGATGGTTACAGTGCTGCACTGCAGTACATTATCTCACTGGTCACATGACACAGACTGCCTGTTGGTTACAGTGCTGCACTACAACAAGTCTCTGTATAGCAGCCTGAAGACCTTCACTTAGAAGGCATTAGTGTGAGAAGCCTCTATGCCATATCATGGTAGCCATTCCAATGGATGGCCATTCACACTAGTGTTGACATTCAGCAGTAAAGATCTGTGCCATATCACAGAAGCAAGTCCCAGAGGTCCTGCCACACTAATGCCAGTGATCTGCATCATGTCTGTGTGCTTTATCATGGCAAGTAGTCTCACAGGTCCATTCATGTGTGTAACAATATGTAGACTAACAAGCGTCGGTGTCACAACATGGAAGGTGGTCCTCTACACTCAGGCAAGCTAGGCCAGCATATACAGTATACTCTTAACACACAACCAATTGACAGTAAAAGAGCATTAATGCATCTAAATCTATCACAATGTGCACCTCTGAATTCATGAACTTTAAAAAAGACTAGCCTATTAAAACTATATGATGAGCTGTCAAAATTCAAATGTTCATTTTCCATCCCCCATGTAGCCTCAGCTGTTATTTATACCACCGAATTTTACTCCAGTCTAAGAAACAGTATAAACCAAGCTGTCTCTGTCAGCACCAAATATACTGTTGAATTCAAAAATAAACTACCTGGGTGGAATAAAACATTAATAAGCAATATGATAAAAGAAAAAAACATACCAAATGCACATAATAAATCATATTCTACCCTCTTTAAAGATTCTGTCAAAAAGCTCAGCAAAAATATAAAAGTTGCTGTAATTAAAATCCTAGTGAAACAGAAAATTAAAATTGGCATCTGCAGTAAAAGATAATAAGAAATCCTTCTTTAACTACTATAACTGTTCAGCTTGAGCATAGTCACAGGGTATATTCCTGAGTCACTGAAAATGACAATCATCATGACCTTCAGAACGGGACTCCACCTCAGAACTCAGGAACTATAGACCCATCAGTCTGCAAAGTCATCCAATGTGTTAATTTACACGTGATTTTATGATCTCTGATATAAACAATAATGCTCTAGACCAACAGCGATATGGTTTTATCAAAAGGAGATCATGGCTATTTGATTTAGTAAACTACTTTGAGAAAGTCACTGCAGCTATGGATAGCTGCCATGCAGTTCATAGAGTGTACCGGGATCTAGCCAAGACCTTTTGACACTATTCTCCATGCTGCTATTACAAGCAAGCTTGAATGCCTGAACACAGATCCTTATATTGTAAGACAACAAACTAGCTGATCTCACTTAGTTAAAGTAGCAGGCGCCACCTCAGAAAGCAAAAAGATAGTAATATTTCTCAGGACTCAGTATCGGGATCCCTTCTGTTCAGTATATTCTTGTTGGATCTCCAAACCACTAACCGTGACTCATCGCAAACTGAATTTGTTAATGACTGCAATCTGACATTGTCATTCACTCAGCAGTTGATATCAGCAAGGGCTAAACCATACAAATCAGTGGCATATTAGGAAATGAGCTTCAGTTAAACGTAAAGGAGTGTATTATCACCTTAGATAAACAAAACGCAAAGGCAGCTTATATTATAGCTGGCACCCCACTCCTGAATGACATGGTCATCAGAAAACTTGACAATATTTTCCATCTTTTGGCAACCATGCAGCAACATTAGTCAGGATATCCTTCTGTCTAGCCCACTTAATAATTTGTGGTATCTCATCCAGTTCAAAAGAATTTAGTTATCTTTCCTCTGTACTCTATCATGATCTGACCAATTACAAAATATAATGCCCCATTTTATGTATCTGTTCAAACACATCACATATCTTCAAAAACCCTAGAAGTTCCTAACTAAAAAGATCACCTGACTAGACACCCTCATTTGCCAAGACAGGCTTGAACCTCTATCCCTATATTCTTTGTTTCTATAGACTCCTATTCCATGACTTTTGTCTATCATTCTGAGTTATTGATGACTCAACCCCCCCCCTTTAATCTCCCACATCTTCACAAAACAAACAGTTCCACAAACACTCAAACTAAAAACTTGAATCATACAAATAGGACATGCTGGAGGGATAAATTATTTCTCAATGTTTCCCTCATCTCTGGAATATGTCAGGTAAAAAACAGAATGACATTCATTCTTGCAATATTGCAAACCTTAACAATTAGATGGCCTTCTATAAATTCATCCCCATCCTGACTTGTTTGTTTCCCCCTGAGACAGGTGAAGCAATGCATGTGGGTGCTGACTAGGGCAAACTCTGCCTTGAATATTCTGTGAATCAGTGAATCTATAAATATGTGCAGTGGCCAACAGTTTCATTTTTTTTTTGATAATAGTTACGGGACATGGGTTGCCAATCAATGACCTATACTATGAAGTATAATCATCTGTGACTGGTTGTCTTAGTGTTAAGTCAGCAATCTCATCATGTGTTAATGTGATAGAGACTACCATGCTTCTAGTCGGCTGCCCTTAGCAACCTATCTCAGTGCTTTCCTGACAATCTCTTGTCTAGTAATCATTTGAATAGGGGCTGACTGGAATTATAGGGTTGTCTTGCAGGTTCATAGGTTCATAGGTAGGTACTAGGCTATCGGTCCTAGGGCCTATATAAGCCTAGCCAAAAAGGTTCCTTGGCTTTAGTCTCCCAAGAAAATTATTTTCCTGTGCGCCTGTCGAGCAGCACCACAGAAGTGATCCTCAGGGTGAATTTTCTATCTCCCATCCAGTCATCAAGATTTTTCTTAAAGGGGGCCAATGAGGAGCTTTGATTGATATGAATGGGTCGATTGTTCCAGAGTATGGGAAGTCTCTGGGACTGGAATCTATCCCTCCAGCATGTTCTGTTTATTATGGTGACAAGGTTTAGGTCCCTGGAGCATGTGGTTTGGAGAGATTGGGATTTCTTTAAGTGCAGCATCTCTAACACCTCTGGGTTTGACATAGATTTGTATGTTAGGCAGAGGTCACCTCTGAGTAAGCAATATGCGATGGAGTAGAGCTGGAGTTTTTTGAGACGGTCTGTGTATGGCATCTGTTTGAGGCCAGTAATCCTCTTAGTGATGTATTTCTGTGGTCTTTCAATTGTTGTAGGTGTCTTGTGAGATACATGCCAAATGGGGCATTGTACTCTATAATAGATCTAATGAGGGATGAGTAGAGAGGAACAATGACCTCCTTTTTCTAGAGAACCCTTTTGTGATGAGGTGTGCCATATAGAAGGATTTCTTGACTACTGTGGTGATGTCGTTATCAAAGGAGAGACTACTGTCCACCGGTGTTCTGAGGACTCATATCACACTTTTGGTGTTTAGTGAACTACCGCCTATGTGGTAGGTCATGGGTACCAAATTTTTCCCAAAGGAGATGACAATGCTCTTCTTGGCATTGAGCTTGAGGCCATGACTTTGACACCAAGCATCTGTCTCTGTGAGGCCCTTTTGTAGAATGTCTACATCATTAGGTGATTCTATTATGGCTCCCAGTTTTCAATCATCTGCAAACTTTGATAGCGAAAGACCTTCTGTGTTGGCCTGCACTTCAGAGAAGTAAATGCCAAACAGGACAGGACCCAGGACCAAACCCTGTGGTACTCCACTCATCACTGGTCTGAATTCAGACTTTGGGGTCAGCTACGTTTGCTGTGTGGGTTCTGTCAGTGAGGCAGTTGGCCACCCATCTTGTGACATAGGGATTTATGCCCAGTTTAGTGAGTTTATCTATAATTCCAGAGTAGGGGATGGTATCAAAAGCCTTGGTTAGGTCAAGATAGGCTGTGAACACTACCTTGCTCTCATCTATGGCTCTGGTGACTGCTTCAAAGAAGTCAATCAGGTTTAGCAGACATGATCTACCTTTTACAAACTCAAACTGAGTGGGATCCAGGGTTTGGAGGTTACCTATGTCTTTGTTTATAAGCTCCAAGATATTCAGGCTCATCAGGTTAATGGGGCAGTAGTTCCAGGGTCCATGGTGGCACCCCCTTTGTGGAGTGGGATAACCATTGCTGTGCGCCATGCAGTAGGCACATAGCCTGAGGTGAGGCTGTGATTGAACATGGTACTTAGGTGGGATGCCAGTTCGTTCTGTAGTGCACTTACTTTTTATTGTGGCAGGAAGCCAGATGAAAATGTGGGCAGTGATAACAATAAACACTGACCAGAACAGACTATATATGTCTCCCTTTATTTATTTATTTATTTATTTATTTATTTATGTATGTATGTATGTAAGTATGTATGTATGTTTACTTTTAGTGTAATCAATGTAGGGAGGGGTCCCTGCATCCAGAAATAATGGGGTGGCAAAATCAAGGAGAATTTATGACTATTACTCCAATTCAATTAAACTTTAGTTAAACAATGGGTTTTGCATCAATACGCATTTTCTGAACAATAAGAAGTATGTACGTTTAATGTGTAGTATTATCGATTTGTCTGTAATCTGCAGTGATTTACCAGAAAATCAGTTTTAGGGCAAACAATATGACATACAAATCAGAGATATTTTGAAAAAGTAAGCATAGCTGAGAGGTTTTTTAATCCTTTGCTGACTGGGTTAGTCCCACTAGACTAATGGCTTCTTTTTTCAGGGGAGTCCTTAGGGAATATTTATACTACTAGGAGAAATTTGACCAGGAGAGTGGGAAATTTCCTGTATACTTCTCAATGGGCTCCATGGGTTCTTTTGCATTCATCTCAGCTAACTCCAACTCAAACAGGTAAGATCTTAATTAAATATCTCATCTGAAGATGGACACACTCAGGAGTGCATCCCCCACCTCAAATGCTGCACTAGAATGCCAGCGATCAGTTCTCTGGAGTGAGAATAGAGCCCACAGATTTCTGGTCCTCCAGCAGTAAAGGCAAGCATTCATCCTGTTGTACCACTGATACTGTATGCCTGCAACTTCTTTGTCTAAGAATTCTCAACATAGCAAAAAATAATGGGAAGATAAAATTAGGGATAACTTTAAATATTACACCTAATTCACTTAAAAAGTTAATAGAACACCAGGGTTTGCATCAATGTGCAGTTTCAAAACAATACAAACCATGGAACTATAATGTCTAGCATTATTGACTTCTCAGTGATTTACCAGAAAATAAAAAAAGTCTATAGGGTGTGGGGGAAATGAAAAAATTAAGAGACTTTCTACAAAAGGCGAGACAAAGCCACCATGCCTCTCAACTGTCCTGATTTTCGCAGAATGTCCAGATTTTTGCCTCAGATTTTTGGTCTGTTCTTCATAAATTTTTGATTTTCTAGAAAAAGATCGGCAAATCATTAAGGATTGAAGTCAGAAAATAACAACAGACATTTGAGTTTCAGACTTCATACCCCTTAAAATCCACGCTAATGGAAAAACCTATTATTCTATAAACTTTTTAAGTTTAGTGATCAGGGACAGTGTTCTTCATTTAGATAGGAAATTATAGCTGGATTACTCAGAGTTTTTCTAAATGTTGGATTTCTATCCTTCAGTATTAATTTCATTTTCCTTGTGATTGAATTCTGTTTGTTTATTGAATTACTGTTTTATATTTTTAATCATTTTGCTCATTATTAAATGTTTTATTATCTTACATTATGGCTGATCAATCAGTTTATTCTTTAGTGATTTGAGATGCTTATACATGCTTTGATAATTCCCAGGCCACTCCAAAAACCTGGCTGGTTTAAGTCATTTTCTACCATTTGTTTTAGTACCTAATTTTAATATTTGGACTCCCCTTTGAAAGAACATGTAGATGCTCTGGTTGGTGGCAGCGTTTTACCATATCATTTGGGGGAAGAGACACAGCTGGAAATTGGTGTCAGGGTTTCTCAGAAGTGTTCGGATGGGTGAGATTCAATTTATTTAAGTGTGATTGTATCAGAGGTCTTAAATTAGGACACATTGCTCTGGAATGTATAATAAGGAATTACATCCGGGGTATACAGAAGTATATAGTCCAGTCCCAGGTTATAGCACATGTTTCTGTTGTGCTCTTAGGGGAAATTATGAAATATCACTCCTGTTTAAGTAACGGCCTAACATTAGCATCAGTAGTGAGGACTGACGTTCCTTAGTTACTGACCCAGGGTAGTAAGGGGATGTCACATATTGGTGTCATTTTGGTGGGATATTAGCCAGACTTCACAACTGACATTACTAACTGACCATAATCTTCAGTGACTTATCACAGAAAATCAAAACTTTTAGAGGGACTGGGGAAAAATATGAGGGCAAAATTAGGAAGGTCCTGTAATATTACTTGACAGGTACTTCTCAATTAAGAACTTTTTTCTTTGTTTGCAGCCAGTCATGTGCCAGTACTATATCTGCATCTAGAGAACCAGTAAGTTGCAGATGCAGGTGGGGCCAACATTGCAAGTTACCTTTTTTCTCTCTTCTTGTTACAGGTTGCAACACTCTCCAGTACTGTAGCAGAGAATTAAGAAACAAGATTGTTTAATTAAGATCAAGCTTGTTTCTTTATTTTCTGCTGTTGTGGTCGAAGAAGTTTGTTTTTCACAGATTACTCAAAAAAAGTGCACAGACCATGAGTCTGAGGAAAGTGGGAGACTCTTTCTCCCCCTTCTGCCATGGTTCTTGTACCCTTGTCCCAAAATCCCTGCCCTATAATGAATAAACACTGAGGAATGTTAGGAGATGCATTTAGGCACATCTATGAGAAAAACATTATGAGTAAACCATCTGTGTTGCAGAAAATCTATGCCTAATGTAACTGGGAGATCTTTTTCTTTTTTGCACTTAAATAATAAAATTAAGTTACCTCTGATGGCCTGTATCTTACAGAACAGATATTAAGTTTCACAAGCCTGTCTTCATAACAAAGGTTCTTAAACTCTGACGGCAGTTTTTAAACACCATTTGAATATATTCGGACTTCTTAATCTGAGTGGATTTATAGATGCAAAAAGATCTACAAAGTTTCAGCACAGATCTAATAGCAACCAGATAAGGTGGCAAAAGAACTGTTGGAGACCTACAAGAAAAATAATGTCTGTTACTCAAAGAGTATGATAATACCTAAACAAAACATTAGCTAAATGATCATTATTTACATTTGCATCCATAATAATACTTAGGTGTTTCACAGACTCTACATCAGAAATCATGTGACCATCTAATTAATAATTTGATTTTCCAAAATGAATCACTGAACATTTCCTACCATTAAACTCCATACCATATTTATTAGACCAGTTAACTAATTTGTCTAAGTTACTTCCATATTTTACAACTTCACCAACTCATCAAATCAGCATATACTACATAAACCACAAATTGTCAAAACTCAATCAAAAAAAAAAAACAGCATTTTCTGCAGGGGGTAAGTCACCTCTGAGATTTCAAAATCGTGCAAAAAGATCAAAATCTCACTACCCACTGTTTGGCATCCTGCGATGAACCATCAGTTTGACAAAACTATCTTCCTAACTAAACATTTAGTGTAATGACATTCCTAACAAGTTCAGTGTTAGAAATGTATGGTCAAACACACTGGGCTGGATTCCAAAAGAAAGTTGCAGATAGCACAGCATGCCAGAGGAAGACATCAGCTCATCAGTGGCAGATATGATTCTATAAAGGACTTTATAATAGAACAAAATATTATTTATTCAGCTTAGGATAATTGCAGACTCAGCAGACACCCATCAGATTATAAAACACAATAGGGGCACAGTGCTCCGGGCACCCAATGAAAGTAAAATGTGACAGAGTACTTCACTGAATATTTTCTGAAAGCACTCAGGGGGAGGCTATTTGTACTTACCTTTACTCTTGTTATTTACTGCACTATTTGAAGCAATCCTGTGTATTCAGCAAACATTACATAAAAATACAAGCTGCATTTAAGGTATTACAGCAGGCTGAGCTATTACAAACAAAATAGAGGATGATCTGCAAATTCATCATAGATGGCAGCCAGGAGACAGTCTTCAGTTAAGTCAGATCTCTGTTCAACAAATAATAAATAGATGCAGATTAGCTAGAGAGCTGGTTAGGCTGTGTGTAGGATGTGGGCATCCCACATGTATGCTTGCAGTCTGCACAATGTGGATGAATAAATACACTTACCAACAGCAACTTTGGAACACAGAAATTTCATGCAACAGTTCTATGCCATTGTCAACGTACCCTCATGTCCTCAATGCAATTGGCTGCACCCCAAGCATCCCATTCAAAACCCTAGTGGGACCTGATGCTGAATGGTGCATCATTAGAAAAGGGTGGTCATTGCTCAATTGTAAGGTGGTGTGCTCTGCAGGCAGCCTCATTGCCAATAACATGGCAACATGTCTTGGTAGTGTGGTTGATGCAGCAGTTTGGAGGGAAAGTGCTCTTTGGGCCAGTTTTCAATATGGTAATATACTGGAGTGGCCTACTCAGTATGTACAGGACCACAGTTATGATATAATCTGAATCTATTCTTGTCAGTAGTATGCATGAGGACTAACTTTATCTTTTCTTTCTACAAACATATGACTGCAGTTATCCACTGGAGCCTTGGCTTATGACAGAATTCAGAGCTCTATCAATACCTGCTGTGGATGCCTACAGCAGAGCACACACCATGATATGGAACACCATCAAGCATACATTTGACATGCTTAAAGCAAGATTCAGATCTCTGGACACATCTGGGGTTGTACTGCAATATGCACCAGAAAAGGTATCACAGACAATTACTGTGTGTGCCATGCTGCACAACAAAGCATCAAAAACATGGTGGTCTACTGGACACAGACATGGGTGATCTATCCCAAGAACTCCAGATGTCAGATATGGAGCTATCAGAGTTGTCACAGCATGATCAGGAGGACACAAGGGTGAGAAGAAAGGCATGGGAGATGGAGGCAGCAGCCATATGTCCTAAGTCAGGCAACACGGCAGTGTCTGACCCAGACATTTGAGTCATGCCAAGCCGCATGTACAGATGTACAGGTAAAACAGTGATGTTCACACAGTGTTGCTCCATAATAGCAACACAGAGCATGATGAATGAACACAGCCCATTAGTCACCCACACTGAACATCATATATGCCATAAGAATACGATTCACCTGTAATAACTTGCAAAAAACACATCTGGATGCCTGCAGAGGAAACACCACCACAAGAATACTCTCTGCAAGGTGCAGCACCAAATAGAATCACACTGACATATGTGTGGCATGTTTCAGATGTGCACATCCAAAGGTGTGGTTGTCCAGGTAGGTTATCATCAAACAGAAATGTAGCATCTGAAGTTAGTTGTACAACAGCCAGTAACATAACAAATCTAAGCCCAAGCAGTGTATGAGTATGTATCAACACAAGCATAACATAATTGTATGGGTTGTACATTAAGATCAAGACATCAGACATAGCATAGTGAGGTGTAGATGTGTCGAACAATACTCTATGCAGCATACAGCAAAATGAGTATTGGCAACATATAAAGGACTGGGCAAAATGAAACAAACCTATGACACAAACAAGATTCACAATATATTCCAGATGTGGAATGTCACACATAAGTCAACACTGCAATGCACTGCTTATTGCAGCAACATGTCTAATAAAGATGTAGGAATATGTTCAGTCATGCAGAGCATCAATGACAAGCAGTACACATCAGCCACTGCAATATGCATCATTGTTTGGGATACAACAAAACACGTATATATGTGTGTGTAACCAGGTAGATATGGGAAGGTACACATGGGAAGAAAATGTCAGTATGAGGATAACAATGGGAAATATGTAGACATAAGTTTATGTAGTGCTCAGAGGGAGGTATTTTCAGTACCTAACTGAAATGCAATATGTAACACTGGCATGCATAGAGAGGTACACCAATGCATAGAAGTATGGCAGACAAGAAGGAAATGTGTAAGGCAGCAATTGCTATGAAAGTATAAGGTAACATGCTGATGATCATGAAAAATGCTTGCTATATGCTGAATATCAAGAGTTGCAAACATGCAAGCAGGGAGATTCTCACATACAGCACTGCATTTGTCAATATCCAAATTAGCATATAATAATGACAAATATGTACAAAATAATACAACTCAAAGGCAGTCCCTTAAGTAAGATAAATCATCAGAAAAAGGCAGTGGCATCAGGCACTTGATAGATCACTTGCAAAAAGATTAGACATTAGTCAGCACAGGGTTTGTCATTGCCACAGGGTCAGAATGGCACAACAGGACACACATTGGATCAAATGTCAGTGTTTCTTTAGTGCAGTTTATGGCATCTCCACTGATGGCTCACACTGAAATCATGGCTGCCACTGTTGTATCTGGAAAAACTCAGCTCATGGTGCTGTACTGAGGAGCTGGAAGTTGTGACACAAGCAGAGTAGGACACAGTGTGATTATGAGCAGTAATGTAATGTGTTAGTCTGGATGTGATTGCTACAGATGTGTGTGCATGTTGCAGTACAGACAATTATGTAGGAGGGCCATAAGTGGTTCTTGTGAGGGGTGGGTCTGTCTCTCCCTACTGGAGGTAATATGCTCATTACAGCCAGGGTACATAATGCCAGGTTCATACTGTGGCACTGGTCTAGCACTGCCATAATAACACTTTCAGCACAGCATGCAAGAGATACAACACTATCACGATGTTCAGCCAGTGCTGCTGCTATCTCTCCATATCTGCACTCCTGACCTTCATGTAACTGCTGCTCTACATGATTGGTGGCATGGGCAAGTGCATGGAGGTCAGAGTCATGATGTCACTGTTAATGTTCATGCACATGTAACAGTAAGTGGACACCCTCTGACACCCATCCGCACACACATCAGTTATACTCCCTCATGTAGTCTGACGGACAGTATTATTCAGCTGTGGGGAACAGTCACCATCAGCACCAGAATCAACATGGGATAGAGGGTCACAGTCATCATCATGTCTCCCATTTGATGTCCCCACATCATCAGAATGACCAGACACACTATCATCCCAATCAGAGGCAGCACCATGACACACACGGATATATAATTATGGACTGGACAATGAAACCAATGTAGTGGCCTATGTGCCATTGGTCATACTATCATATTAAGGCACACTACATCAAGCTCAGGATCAGTGGATCCAGCTCAGGATCAGTGTAATTGCTTCTGGAGGTGGCAGGTAGTGGATGCACTGCAAATAGAGACCGATAATATATCTCATATACATTCACAGAAGTCACATGGGGCAGGCTATGACTGACATAATTGGGCAACTATGTAAGTACAATGAATACTAATGTTGATGTGGACCTACTGGGTTATAGTGACTGTGGGTGGTGCAGGATCCCTGCCAAGCAGTGATATGCCATGTCAGTCACATATCATGCAGATATGATGGACAATGTGACAAAAGAACACTGAAGACATACCTGTCATTTCCTCTTCTGACTCCACCACTGTCAGTGAGGATTGAAATACCACTGTCATGTAAAAATATGCATGTACACAACAAGCCAGTAGTAAACACATACATGGCATCATGTAGCATTTAAAATGCTATTTAACTTAATAAGATATACATATACCAGATGGGTGGTGAGGTTGTGCTAATTTCAAGTGTCCTATGCAGGTGTACAAGACTACATTATTCATGAAGATCACAGATATACTTAACAATATTGCATTATATCTACCATATAATCTGCCTTACCAGGTCTGCCCTCCCTGGTTGTAAATAACACATCTAGCATAAAGCAGTAACTACAGGTTAAATTGGACACAAACAACATGTGCGTATACACCTGAGACTTAATATGAGGCCAAGGCACATAAATGCTATAGACCACAGTAATATAGTATGGGGACAATTACCTAACAAGCTGTGCTGGTGCTGAGCTGAGCTGTCTGTGAAAGGGAATAAGCTGACATTAATACCAAGTGTCATACTTGTTATAAACAATGTTGCACTATAGCAACCACATGAACAACATTACCAGGCCTGTTGATGTATGCATCATCTGTTGCAAGGATGTACTTTTAGGTTAAAATGGAACACCAAAAATGGATTTTATACATAGGTTTGCATAATGGCATGTCAAAGTTTAAAGCATATTGCAATTGAATGCCTCACCTCTTGTGTGCAGTGGATTGATATGCAATACATTGCATGAAATCTATGTTACCATCAGGCACAGATAAGAATAGACAATATCGACAACCTGTCTGAATAGTTGATGCATATTTCTTAACATCATCAGCAAAAAAGTGCACTTCTATTAATGCATTCCATATTTTACAAAATGTCACATATGCAGATGTGTGATTTGAAGCCAGGTTAGTGAATATTTTGACATGTAAGAGCCAAATACTTAGTCATTGCTCCACAATTTCAATAGTGGAACAATGGTGTTGCCAGAGTTACATGCACAGTAAACTACAACTACCAATTGCACATCAAATAGGTTCATAGGTAGGTACTAGGCTATTGGCCCAAGGGCCTAAGTAAGCCTAGCCAACAAGGTCCCCTGGCTTACGCCACCGAAGAAAGTTAATTTCCTCTGCCCCTATTGAGCAGAGCCACAGAAGTGATCCCTGGAGTGTATTTCCTATTTCCCATCCACTCATCAAGATTTTTCTTGAAGAGTGCTAATGAGGAACTTTGCTTGACATAGATGGGTAGCTTGTTCCAGAATATAGGAAGTCTCTGGGACAGGAATCTATCCCTCCAGCATGTCTTGTTTATTGTGGTGACAAGATTTAGGTCCCTAAAGCATGTAGCTCAGAGGGATTGGGATTTCTTTAGGTGTAGCATGTCCAACAGCTCTGGGTTTAACATAGCTTTATATGTTAGGCAGAGATCTCCTCGGAGTAGATGATATGCTACAGAGTAAAGCTGGATTTTGTTGAGACGGTCAATGTAAGGCATCTGTTTGAGACCAGTAATTCTCTTTGTGAGGTACTTCTGTGGCCTTTCCAGCTGCTGCAGATGTCTTGTTTGGTACATTTCAAAAGACTGCCGAGTAGAGGGGAACAATGACCTCTTTGCTTCGTGGATGAGAGCCCTTGTGTGATGAGGTGTGCCACATAGAAGGATTTTCTGACTACTGTGGCAATGTGATTATCAAAGGAGAGATTACTATCCACCTGGGTCCCAAGGTCTCATCACACATTCAGCATTAAGTAGACTGCCGTTTATGTGGTAGTTCATGGGTACAGAGGTTTTACCAAAGGGGATGACAATGCACTTTTTGGCATTGAGCTTGAAGCCATGCCTCTGACACCAGGTATCTGTCTCAGTGAGGCCCTTCTGTATGTTGTCCACATCGTTTGGGGACTCGACTATGATGCCTAGTTGGCAGTCATCTGCAAACTTCATTAGCCAGAGGCCTTCTGTGTTAGCCTGTACTTCAGAGAAGTAGATATCAAACAGGAGAGGTCCCAGGACTGAACCCTGTGGTACTCCACTTGTCACTGGTTTGAAGTCAGATTTGGAGTCAGCAGCTTTTACAGTGTGGGTTCTGTCAGTGAGCCAGTTGGCAACCCATCTTGTGACATAGGGATTTATACCTAGTTTAGTGAGTTTAGTTATAATTCCAGAATGGGGGATGGTGTCAAAAGCCTTGTTGAGGTCATGATAGGCTGAGTGAACCACCTTACTCTCATATATGGCTTTGGTGACTGCCTCAAAGAAGTTGATCAGGTTCGGAAGGCATTATCTGCCTTTTACAAACCTGAACTGGGTGGAGGCCTGAGTTTGGAGGTTACCAATGTCTTTCTTTATGAGTTCCATGATGATATGGTCCATGGCCTTGCAGACCAGGCTCGTCAGGCTAATAGGGCGATAGTTCCCAGGATCAGTGGTGGCTCCCACTTTGTGGAGTGGGATAACTGTTGCTGTGCACCATTCAGTAGGCACAAAGCATGATGTGAGACTATGACTGAACATGGTTTAGATGGGGAGCCAGTTCGTTTTGAAGTTCATGTAAAACGCAGCCTAGGATGTTGTCCAGTCCCATGGATGCTGTGCTTTTGGTTTTAGAGAGTGCAGCTTTTACCTGCATAGATGTGATTACAGGGACTCTGCATTCTTCCTGTATAGATATTGGCCCTTCAGGGAATGAAAGGGGGGTAAAGTTATCTATGAACGTATCTGCCAGGATATTGGCAATATCAGTTGGTTCTGTAATTTTCGTGTCATTGTGCTGTAACTCAGAGCAGATCTGGGTGTTGCCATTGAGATTCTTGACATAGCTATAGAATGCTTTGTGGTTGCTCTTAGAATCAGTGGGAATTTCGTTTTTGTAGCTAGCTTTGGAGGATCTTATAAGGGATCTCAGCTTCATACTGAGGCTGACCAGGGAGCTCCACCACTCATGGGATTTTACTCTCTTTTGCAACAGTTTATTCCTTCTGTTGTAGAGTTTGTTTATGGCAGGGGACCACCATATTTGCTTCCTTTTTTTGGAGGATAGCATCTTGGTTTTGCTTGGAACAGCACAATCCATGCACTCGTGTAAGTGCTTATAGAGTGCATTTGTGCAGAATTCAGCAGTCATAACTGTATTGTCCATCTGCATGGGTGTCATGAAGTTTGCCACTTCTGTCTTAAGAAGCATGAAGTTGCCTTTGGAGAAATTTTTTACTGTGGTTTCCTTAATGATGGGTAGGGGTGGGATGCAGATATCTAGGATGATTAGCTTATGGTCGGATCTGACCAACAAGGGGTTGACTTCAGGTGTGGAACACCGGTCACTTATGTTGGTAATGACTAGGTCTAGGATATTGTTGCCCCTGGTGGGGGTGTGGCTAAGTTGATCCAGGGCATTGGAATTTATGAATTCCAGAAAGTGTTGAGCAAAGAAGTTGGTATATGAGTAGTTTTCCCAGTTAATGGTGGGGTAGTTGAAATCACCCATTATTAGGGTGTTTGGTTGAAACCTAATATTTTCCAGTATATCAAGATAAGAGGAGTGGGAATCCTGGGACATGGTGGGGGATCTGTAGCAAGCTACAATTTGGATTGCAGTTTTGCCCAGAGTTAGTTGCACTTGGATAACCTCGGATGCATTATGCTGCGCAACTAGCCTGGAGGTATGGATATCCTTAATGAATATGGACACATCTCCAACTTTGGTTGTTCTGGTCCAGGTTAGATGGCCGAAAAGTGTGGTATGTGTTATAGCCTGGTAATGCAGGGGTGCTCTCCAGAGCCTTGAACCAGGTCTCAGTCATTGCACAGATATCGATGTTCTCCATTTTAAGGAGTGCCTCGAGTAAGTGCATTTTGAGATTTAGACTTCTAGCATTAAGTAGCATTACTTTCAGTTTTTGCTTGCCTGTTCCTGTTACAGTGTTGAATTTGTCATTTGAACCTTGCCTAAAAAAGGCACTATAGGGTTGGCAAGACCCTTAGCCAGTATCCAGAATCTCAGGGGCGACAGGTGCAGGCCATCTTTGGCAAAGCATCGTAGTCTGTCAACCATGTTGTCCCAGGCAGACAAATATGACACCAGAAGCTTAGCCAATTGTTGAAGTCAATCATTTTTTCCTTGTACTGAGGTATCATTCTGGGCAATGGCAGGATGCTTCTCAGGGCTTGGGTCATACCTGCCTGGGCTACAAGATCAGAGAGCTCTTTCATGCCTCTTTTCATGTAGTCCAAGGAGGTACACCTCAGGTTGTTCACACCAACATGGACAATGACAGAGTCATATTTGTATTTGTTGTGGAGTGACCTCAGTGCGTGGGTTATGTGGCAGATCCTGGCACCCAGCAGGCAGCTGACAGTAACTTTCTCCTTGTTTAGCCTGGTAGTGAGACATATAAGTGGAATACTTTGCAAATGTCACTGCAGTAAGTGACAAAAATCAGCACAAACATGACCATCATGATATGTTAAATGACATTTTTTTCTGAATGTGTTAAAACATCAAGGCATAACTACATCAGCTTATGAAAAACGAACAGTCATGTGGCATGGCTATATGTGGCAATCAGGTTAAATGCTAAGCCTTGCTAAGGGTCTCCCAGTCCACTGAATTGTACAACAGATTCTACTATATGAGTAACCAACAGTGATTATCCATAAATCAAACATGGAACATACAATTTGCAGACAATCTTATAAACTGTCATTATCTATACTGACATACAAGGTAAATCTGCATTACCAATGGACAGACAGCTAGGTCAATCAGCTTCCTGTGCCTGTGCCACGATACAGTGCCCTCCCCTCCTCAGCTCTTAAAGTGAAAGCAAAAAAAAAAAAATACTTCACTGTAACTAGCCATTTACAGCTACATTCATGCCTCCCAGCTCTTCCATTGAAGAGCAAAAGACCCACATTACTGTAATAAATAAAAAAAACTTTTTACAATTAGATCCCTGTCCCTCAGAGAAGAAAAAAAACAGTTTACTGTAACAAGCCAATCACTACAATGTAGTGATTGGCTTATTACAAATAGATCCTCACCCTCTAGCTCTACACTGAACTGCAAAAAAAGGCCCTTTCCTTCTACTAGCACTACCCCACTCCTGCCCCAATCATTCAAGTCCCATTTCTGTGCCCTTCCCTGATCCTCCTTCCTTGAAAATAATAAAAAAATCTTCTTTTAAACTGTAAAAAACTGCTTGCTACAAATATTGCAACAGTTGCTTTAGTTTCTACCCTGCCAGCATGGAGCACTACAGAGCACAGGTTTTAGTTAAAAAAAAGAGATTTTCTTGTTTTTACTTTTAAACTGTAGCAACACACAGTGCTACAGTGCTCAGATTTGACTGCAAATGCAATATCAGTTTTTAAAAGTCAGTATTGCATTAAAGAGTGATCAGGATTGGCTGATTGTGCCCCGTAACACTTTGCACTTGAGGCAGTTGCTCCTCTCACTTGGCTTGAGTTATGCTACTGCTGATGGATATGAATGGATTCTGATCATACCTGTAATTTTTCAGGTCTGTATTGCATGTAACCATACAGCTGCATTTGTGGAAAACCTTTGTGTTAATGATGGACATGTATCCATATGCATGCATATAGGGTGTGCCTGCCCCCACCCTTTATTTAACTTGCATATTGATGTACAAAGAATTTCCTCCCAAAATGTATGAAATATGTTTTAGAAGATTCACACAGAGCAATATTAACACAGTAAAGTGATAATGAGTATTGTTATTACACCAAAGTAATGCAAGAAGCTGACATCATGCTACCTTGCCTTTAGTATATCAGTCAGGCAGCTATACCTAACAGTGATGTTGGCTCAGTGAAAATGCCTATTAAGCACCAGTTATGCCACATATAATTAATGCAGTTCAATAGCATGCAATGTTTTGAAAACTTTCACATACGTTCCTAAACCTTGATGTCCAATGATTATCATTGAATGAGAATCTCTATAAAACATGCCCAGTAAGTGTCATTGAATGGGAATATCTGTAAAACTAGCTCAATGCCCACCAATACTCAGCTACCACCCTATATACGCCACATTTAAAATTTGCTATTGATGCATTTTCCTATCATACCATTGTTACTTGCGAACCAAATGAGACCTCAGTGAACAATTTTCTGTATGTATTTTTGAAAAACTTTATCAAGAGTTTTGAGGCAGTGTGTTGATAGAGGAGGCTGTGGCACTTCTGAATTCCCAACGGGATTGATGAGGAGACCCTCTAGATGTTGACCGTTTACATTGGATATGACAGGAAGATGAAAGTATTTCTGACAAATTTCATACAAATTGACATTTGGAGCCACAATGCGAGGTAGCTCCAGGACAGGCATGCAGGTCCAAAATGGATACGATGACCTTCACTGTAGGGAACTGGATGCCTGGCATTACAAGATTGCTCAGGTTCTACACCAGCCCCTAGATGCTTACAGTAAGTACCAAAGTCCACACCTTAACACCTACTACTACTTACTGTTAACATTTACTGACCATATGTGGTTGGATGAAGTTAGGTTTGTAACTATTCCATATTTAATATGTGTATGAATATAAATAGGGAACTCTTAATGGAAATAAAAATGTTATAATTAAAAACTGCTGGATATTTAACTGCACATACTGAGGTCATCCACATATTAGCTGGGCCAAACAAGCAAGTGTGCAGGATATTGAAGCAACATCAGGTGTACCTCTCAACCTCTTAGTACAAGAAATCTGGATAAAGTGTAAAATAATAGGGGGGCAAAGGCCCAAAAATAGGGATGGACTTTAAGTATTGCTCTTATAAATTAAATTAAGCAAGTTGCTAGAATGAAAGAATTGGTATTAGCATGCATTTTCTGAAAGATAAAGTCTGAAACGCAAATGTAACGATTAGCGCTTTCGTTTATACTCAATTGATAAACTTCATCAGATAAATACAAAGGGAAACTGTCATTTAAATACAGAAAAATAAATGACATCACATCCTGTTAAATTTAAAAATGTATATATATATATATATATAATACATATAAAATTCAACATTTTATAAATAATAGTTGGCAAAAATCCTATCTAAATAGAGCCCTTAGTTTCAATAGGCTCATAATTGAAATGGTATCGTTTAGTCCAGGAAAAACAGAAGCAATGGCATGTACATGTTCGTAAAACCGATAGAGCAATAAAAACCAGAATTTATGACCATGTACATGCCATTGTAGACATGTTCTAGCATTTCCTAAGCATGAGTTTAGATTTTTAGTGGTGGAAAGGGTTTATGATATTACTCCTGGAAGAGAGGGAATTATTATGGCAATTAAAATTGAATGCTTCTGTTTTTCCTGGACTAAATGATACCATTTCAATTATGAGCCTATTGAAACTAAGGCTCTATTTTAGATAGGATTTTTTCAAACTATTAAAATATTATTTTTATAAAATGTTGAATTTTATATGTATTATATATATATATATATATATATACATTTTTAAATTTAACAGGATGTGATGTCATTTATTTTTCTGTATTTAAATGACAGTTATCTGATGAAGTTTATCAATTGAGTATTTTGTGATTGTGTTGTGGTATTTTTTTACCTGTGTTTGGACATTTTACTTGAAACGCAAATGTATTTCATTATTCAGTCCTCAGGGATCTACCAGAAAACCATGCATTTTAGGAGGAACAGACTAAAAGTATGAAGCAAAAATCTAGAAATTCTGTAAAAATTTGGACAGTTGAGAGATATGACATCAGGTATTATGAAGGAATGCATGTATTTCAACTGATCCAAGTGAATCTGTTAGCCATCCAGAGGACCTTCTCAGCTATTAAAAGTAAAATGATGTAGATTAACTTAATTAACTGGGCAATATAGCAATATATATATGGTGGTGTATTTTATATGGTGGTATATTTTCCATAAGTTCAAATCTGACTACTTCCTTTTTATACACAAAATGGATGGGCAAAGCATTTTGATTATCTTAATTCATATTAATAAGTAGCAAGTTTGTATACTAACCCAGGGAGTAATCCGTACACATTTCATTTTCAGAGTTTATTAACACCTACAACGTCTAGGCTGTGAATGACTTCACATTTTGCCATTATCCACAATACTTCCAAGAATGTATTATACTGATTAATTTCTTATCACAGATGGAAGTGGTATTCCATTGCACTGGTCATAAAAGTTTAATATTGTGAACTTTGTCCTTCAGAGAATCACAACATTAATGCAGGTTACTATTCATTTTATAACATTATGTAGTAATAAGAGTGGATATACATCAAATGTGGGGATGTAAGCACCACAATGTGGCATAGCTGATGTGCAGAATAACAGATGTGTTGTACTTTTAAGAATCATTTCTAAGAGCTGAACGTGCAGTATAAATAGCAGTCACATGCCATTTTGTGAGTACAGCCAGAGTATGAACATCTATGCATGAGACAGCTAGTTTGTATATATGTTTGTCTTTGTATATAATAAAGCTCAAGTAAAACCAGCTGCAAAACACGAACTCAAAAGAGAAAACTTGCAGAGAAAACCAGTTTAATAAAAAGCAAAGCTTTCAGGCGTAACCCTTCTTCAATACTAATACATTCAAACACTAAACTCTAGAAGCTTAAATACAGGTCTAAAATCACATGACCAGCAGCCAAATGAAATCATGTGACAGAAAACAAATTATAAATTAAAGGCATATACATATAAATATATTAAAAGATGTGTAGATACACAGTATAAAATATTTACTTTACAATATTACGTAGCTTAACTAACACAGGTTTTAAACTGACAGTGCTATTTAAACCAGGATGAGTGTCAGCAGCTAATCTCAATATCCATTCAAATTCTTTGAGCTCAAGGTGGTTGTTGACATCACCACCTCTTTCATTTGGACATAGAGCATCAATCACTCTAAACTTAAATGTATATGTTTCACTACAAGTTTTAATATGTTTACATAGTGCATTATTGTCACAATTTCTCCTAATTTCAGAATTATGGTCTATAACACGTTCCTTAAGCTTACGTATTGTTTTTCCCACGTAAAATGAACTGCATGAGATGCAGGTAGCCAAATAAACCACAAAAGTGGTGTTGCAGGTAGCTGTAATTTTAAAATTAAATACTTGTCCATTGGCAGGATGAGTGAAAATATCACTACCATTCCCTAACATGTAAGCACAGGCAACACAGTTAAAACATGGAAAAGTACCAGTTTTAGCGGCCAATTGTGTATAACAGGGTCTATAAAAATCTTTATAACAGAGTAAACTTTTAATCGTCCTCATATTTTTATATGTAAAATGTGGCTTGGTGCCCAATATAGTTTTTAGTTCATCTAATGCCATCAGAATGGGCCAGTTCCTGTTAATAATTTGTCTAATTGAACTTGACCTACCATTAAAAGTTGTGACATACCTTATTTCATGTTGAGTAATGGTGTTATTACACTGACTATCTGTGAGGCTTGACCTATCTTCCAAAAAAGTTGGTATAAGTGATGTCTGCCTAGCTTCCATTACATCAGATTTAAGCTTGGATAATAAATTCATATCATATCCACTAGAAAAAAAGTCCTCTACCATATTATCAAGTTGTGAAACAAATGTAGTATTATCAGTAGTTAGTCTACTTGCTCTAATAAATTGTGATTTTACTACACCTTTAAAGACATGTGGCGCGTGCATAGTAACATTTGATTTCATTTGGCTGCTGGTCATGTGATTTTAGACCTGTATTTAAGCTTCTAGAGTTTAGTGTTTGAATGTATTAGTATTGAAGAAGGGTTACGCCCAAAAGCTTTGTTTTTTATTAAACTGTTTTTCTCTGCAAGTTTTCTCTTTTTATATAATAAAGCTGCTTGAACAGAACTAGCAATGTTCGTATACTTCATCCGGACTAGTTGAGTAACATGGTGTCAGTACTGGGATTCCAGAGACTGTTTTCCTGAGCCACAAGGTACAGAGTTAACAGTGAAGTCAAACTAAGTGAATCAAATGCAAAAAAAGTGCCAGAAATGAACCAAAGTTAATGAAAACTTGCATGAATGATTTATTTTATAAAAAAGATAAAATGGAGCATTTCAAGGGCACAAAACACATTACTAAGCAAACGAATAGCACAAAAACATTTATTAAGCAAATGAAAAGCATAAAAAGTTTAATTAAGCAAAATGTTTGAAATTAAAAGATTTGATAAAACGAGCATCAGAAAAGCACATAAAGGGTTCAGAATTACCTTAGAATTGCAAAATGAGCATGTTTGAAGTAAAACGAGAATGTATAGAGTTAAAACAAGTACAAGGAATTATAATGGGCATGAAAAGAGATTAAATGAGTAAAACGAATATAACAAAGGGCAAAAAGGGCACATTGAATATAAATAAAAGCAAGGCAACTGCATTTTATTTGGTGAATTATTGTGTTTTGGCATAAACTACAACTTTGCATTGATTGGAGCTTTGAATAGTATAACTAGAAGTATCTCAAAGTGTGTAAAAGTGCTTACAGTGTGTGTTTATTACTGTGCAGTTATCCCAAAGAGTTTACTGTGTGCAAGGTGCAACTATTTTGTAAAGTGCAGTCAAATACAACCATTTTGAAAAGTTTCTTGTGCTTGTTGTGTCTACTCACAGATTGCCACCATTACAAAGTGTTTCTTGCACTAATGCAGAAATCAAAACAGTCCTGGATAAAGAGCCTCGACCGAACAAAAGTCTATGCAGAATCAAAACAGGTGAGGCTCACCACAGCAATATTCGTAGAGAATTTAATGAGGTAAAAACATCACAAACTGCAGTATCAGTAAGCGCTTTCATGTTCAAATAACATGTCATCAGACTTCAATACTGCCAAAACCATTATCTGCATTTTAAATAAAACTACAATCAATGTCTCCCAATCACTTTAGAAGAACAATAATGACATCATACAAACAATTAAAATCTAAAAGCAGTATACACTAGTAATAATAAGACTATCCTAAAAACATTTATGCCTATACATATCAATGAATTGTTACTTAAATATCATAAATATATTTATATAAAAATAAAATATAAAATAAAATAGATACATATAAACATAAATGTGTATGGATCATATATTGTATTACTCCTGCTTTACAAGCATTACTGCAATCTTACTAGTAATGACATACTTCAATCATACTTCATAGAGTCCTAATGTATAAAGGTTTTAGTGTTACTTTATCATTAAGCCCATGTACCCTATGAGCCTGTAGCCTCATTATCCATCTATTTTCACATTCCTTTGTAAGATTTTTCATATTACCCAACCTATCTGTCTTACTCATCATTTCTAGGACCCTAAACTTAAAATTGTGCCTAGTTTCTTACACTATACAAAGTTATTAGCAAAGTATAGCCATTTTGTGAAAATTTCAGTGTGCTGTGTACTGCTTATTCGCAAAGTGCAATTACATCGAAATGTTTCTTACTCTTAGCTTCTTCTGCCCAGTTTATTCACACAGTGCAGTTAGTTGAAATGTTTCTTACACTGATAAGAGGTGATTTCAAGAATATTACAGTGCCCAGGAGCCGTATTTCACACAAAGTTCAGTTATACAGAGGCTTGTTGTGCTATTGGGCATAGTTACAAGTACTGGCATACATTTCAGGCATATGTACATGTGTGTGTGTGTGTTCATGCATACTGGCAACAGTCTTCAATGAGATGTATTAATATGGCAGATGGCTTTCACAAACTGCTGCTACTTGTGTTTGATCAGAATATTGCAGAGAACTGGAGAATATTTGAGGAAGAGTACAATATAATCATACAAGCAGCTTATTCTGGTAAAGATACATGCATCAGGGGATTCATTTTATTAAATCAAGCAGGGTCAGAGGCCATTGAAAGAGAGAATTCATTTATATATACACCAGCAGTATATGAAGATGAAGGAGAAAATTGTCATACTGTTGTGCAGGCTGAATCAAGGGATGACCCCAAATGTTTGAAACACAATAGAGAAATGTGCAACTCCCAGGCCAATGTTACATTAGAGAGGGGTTTGTTTTACACAAGAGATCAAAAGCAAGGAGAAACTTTTGCAGCTTATATTACTGACCTGAGAAATAAAGCTAAAATGTGTAAATTTGGTGACTTAAAAGATGAGTTAATAAAGGACAGGCTCATCTGTGGTATTAATAATGTTGCTGTGAGAAAGATTTTGCTTTGTGACAGTGATTTAACACTGAGCAAAGCTATTGAGATTTGTCAAATTTATGAAGTTACAGAAAGGCACAGAGATATGCTTGCAAGTGATAAGAGCATGGTTTCAGCAGGCTCCAGAGCAAATTTAGATAGTATGCAACATGTGTCAGGCAGAAATAGGCCTAAGCACTTGGCAGCTACTGTCCCTGTGGGTTTTCCTAGGAGGTCCCGCAATCATCCAGCAAGTTCTAAGACTAGATCAGTTAAAGGAGCATGCTCAGTGCCATACAAGGGTGAATCAGCAAAACCCAAGTCAAGCTTTATTGTTAACTGTTGCAATTGTGGTGATAAACATGAGTCTAAAAAAGAAACGTGCTTAGCATTTGGTCAGCAATGTCATAAATTTAAGAAACTGAACCATTTTCAAAACATTTGCAAATCAAGTAAGCCTTGCACTTTTATAAAGAAGAGTCATTTGAAAAAGCAAATTGACCAAGTTGAACTGCAACAGTCTGCTTTCTGTGTAGATAGTGCATCAGTAATTGGAGAAAAGATTGATGCAGTAGATTTATTGGCAAAGAATGATGCACTTTGTGCTGTCCAGATCAATGGTAAATCCACTGAGCTCAAAACAGACACTGGTTCAAAGCGTAATGCTATGTCTGCAGATACTTTTGCTAAGATGAGAGCTGCTGAATAAATAAATGTGACCAATTGTGCAAAACTTGTTGCTTATGGAGGTGAAGAATTTCAAACTGAAGGCTCAGTACTGCTTTTATATTATGTGGCCAAGAACTATTATTGCTTATTATTCTGTGTAGTTTGAAGACCTGTGCAGTCATTACTGGGTCTCAGACAGTTTGAGAATGAATATGCTTTATTTTACCAAGGAAGCTCATCAAATAAGCACATGTCCCAGTTCCAACTTCACGGACACTATTTTTTCAGAGTATGCTGATGTTTTCAATAACAAATTGGACAAACATCTAGTTGTGTTTTCTATGAAATTAGACCCAAAGATTGGTCCAATGGTCAGACCAGCAAGAAAAGTTCTGATAGCTATGCAGTATAAAGTCAAAGCTCAGTTGGACAAAATGGTGCAGCAAAGTGTAAATTGTCCAGTTACAGAACCAACTGAATGGGTGTTGTCCATGGTAGCAGCTCACAAAAAAGGCTGAGATGAAATCAAAATATGCATTGACCCAAGAGATTTGAACAAATAATTAAAAAGACTGGATCATCCTATATGTACAGTTAAAGAAGTGGCAACTATAATACCGAATGCCACTGTTTTTTTTCTGTTTTAGATGCAAAAAGTTCATTTGTGCAAGTTATGCTTGATTACAAATCTTCATTACTGACTACATTCAGTACCCCATTTGAAAGATACAGACTTCTTAGGATGCTATTTGGAATAAATTCTGCAAATGAAGTCTTTCAGCGCACAATGGAGCAAATTTTTTCAGGTTATCCCTGTAACATAATAGATGATTTGTTAGTTGGAGGCAATGGTGAAGCAGAGCATGACAGAAATCTTACGAGAGTTCTAGACAGAGCATGTAAAGTCAACTTAAAGCTCAATCCTCTAGAGTGCAAACACAGACTCCCAGAAGTTACATATGTAGGTCATTTGTTTACTAGCATTGGCTTGAGACCACACCTCTCCAAGCCGGCAGCCATTCTTGACATGCCAGCACCAGATAATGTTCAAGCTCTACAACATTTTCTTGGGATGGTCAACTATTTAGGGAAGTTCATGCCAGACTTCAGTAAGCTGACACCGCCTTTGAGAGAGCTAACATGTTAGAATGTTATATGGTCATGGTTAGAATATCACCAGAGAGCATTTGAAGACCTTAAGCAGAAAATAGCTACTCCATCTACATTAAGATACTATGATGTCAACAAACAAGTAACGCTTTCCTGCAATGCTTCAGGATGTGGTCTTGGCACAGTTATTCTTTAAAGGGGTAGACCAGTAGCCTATGCATCTAGAACACCTACCCAAACTGAAATGCAATATGCTCAGATTGAGAAAGAACTTTTAGCAATAGTGTTTGCATGTTCCAAGTTTCATGATTATATCTGTGGTCGAAATATTCAGATTGAAACTGATCATCAACCTCTGGTTATTATTTTAAAGAAGCCTATGCATTCAGCTCCAGTGAGATTGCAAAGAATGATGCTTATATTGCAAAAGAACAACTTTTAAATGATCTATACAATTATTCAGATCACCCAAAAACACAACAGAACAGCTTGACGCAGAAACTTTTGACTTCAATGTCATGGAAGTGCATAATTTTTCTACCACAAGACTTGATGAGCTAAGAGTTCATACAAAGACTGATCCAATTTTGCAAAAGCTCAACCACTACATTGCTGTTGGATGGCAGTCAAAGCAATCTAGTTTACCACCTGAAGCGCAGCCCTACTTTCCTTGCACAGCGGAGATGTTGATGGAAGATGGCATAATTTTCAAAGGGCCAAAATTTGTTGCTCCTGCTTCCTTACAACAAGAATGCATACCAGTTTTGCATCTTGGTCACTCAGGTTCCGAAGCTACCAAAGGAAGGGTGAGCAGACTAGTATTTTGGACTCCTCCAACAAAAGACATTGATAGAGTACTTTCTTCTTGTTCAGTATGCAATAGCACTAACCCACATTTGGAAAAAGAACCACTTCAGCTAAGTCAAGTTCCTGAACTACCTTGGTCAACAGTAGCAACTGACATATTTGAGTGGAACAATCAACATTACTTAGTACTGGTAGACTCTTATTTGAACTGATTTGAGATCGATTTACTACCTAACCTAACATCCACTACTGTTATTACCAAGTTGAAATGTCATTTCTCAGTCAATGGAAGTCCACAATAGCTTATCTTGGACAATAATACCCAATTTACCAGTCAGTTGTTTGAGAAATTTACAAGAGAATGGGACTTTCTATGTGTTACTTGCAGTCCAGAATATCCACAGTCAAATGGACTAGCTGAACGTGCAGTGCAGAGTGCAAAGCAATTACTTGAAATGTAAAAGAGTGACAATACCGATATCTTTTAAGTTTACTTAATCTCAGAAACATATCCCGTGATGATATACTTGGTTGACCTGCTCAAACACTTCTGTCTAGGCAAACCAGAACAACATTACCTATCAGTTCCAGTTTATTGAGGCCTAAAACTAAAAACAAAAAGGCAGTCAAAGCCCAATTGTTCAGAAAGCATTCTTTCCAGAAGTCCAGCTATGACAAATTGAGGAGATTTCTTCATCCATTGAAAGGATGAGAGACAGTGATGATACAAACGGCAAAAGGTTTCAACTGGATTGGTCATGTAACAAATATATGTGAAGAGCCAAGATTCCATCTTGTGAAATCTGAAGGTTTGGAGTATAGGAGGAATAGTAGACATCTGCTTCCTGTACCAGAACCGTTATCACAGCATTGTTCCTATGATACAGACTCTAAATTTCAGAGTGATTCATAGTGTTCCTATCTCAGAACGTGCCTTGATTTCTACTACTATTTCTGATAATGTTCATAACATCCCTAAGGTTAAATATTCAGGAGAGACAATCCCAGTTGCTAATCCCATTTCCAATTTTTACGTCACATGATTTGGTCATATCTCCAGGCCCAATGTGAGATACACAGCAACTTGGACATAGTTGTATATACGTAGTTAATATTGTATAATTGCACGATGGAAAACTATTTGTACCTATAGCGTGTCAGGCAATATTGTCAATGTCATTTTTCAAAGAGAGAAGATGTAGAATAATAGATGTGTTGTACCTTTGAGAAGCATTTTTATGACCTGAACGTGCAGTATAAGTAGCAGACACATGCTATCTTCTGTGTCATTTTATGAGTACAGCCAGGGTGTGAACATCTATGCATG
The DNA here is from genome assembly GCF_019279795.1 of Protopterus annectens. NCBI lineage: Eukaryota > Metazoa > Chordata > Ceratodontiformes > Protopteridae > Protopterus > Protopterus annectens. The sequence continues at coordinate 1,789,591,119 of NC_056735.1, read as the reverse complement.
AGACAGCTAGTTTGTATATATGACTGTATTTGTATATAATAAAACTGCTCGAACAGAAACCCACAATGTTTGTCTACTTCATCCAAAACTGCTCGAACAGAAACCCACAATGTTTGTCTACTTCATCCTGGCTAGACAAGCAACATGATGCTTTAGGACTTTTGGCTTGTGTCATTCACTGCACTCCTAACTAATATGTTGTATTGCATTTGAATTCCATTCTCAGTTAAATCCTGTCATGGAAATTCTTTTTTAATTAACATTCAGACATCTGTGTTACTTGGTACCTGTCTGTGCTAATCTTTTTGTTGTAGGACTTGATGCTACAGATAACCATGCATCCTTTCATTATCTCCAGTATTTCTATACACTTTCATGCCATTTTACTATTTACCAAGTATATATATATTGTGCTCTTATTGCAGCTTGTAGTGAACATCCAACATAAATATATGCTCTGAATAATATATTTCATGATTAATAATCACACTGTCATTGATAAATAGCTGAGCTAGGAAAATGTGGGAACATTGCAGTGGATTATGCATTCCATTTGAATGTGTGTTGTAATCACACTTCAGGAAATTTTATTATGTACTCCCTCGACTGTGGCATGGGTGAAGGGTTAGCATGGTAGGTCATGTCAATGACTTCAGTCCACGTTACCTTGCTTTTGTGTATTCAACTCCCTCATCAGATGTTTATGCCTTCTAATGCACAGCTATGTGTTTGCTAGGGAGATAGAGAGATAGGCTATAGATATAGACTTATATATTCACTTGCAACTATTGTAGGTTTGTGATCATTGTTAGCTTACTTAATCCTCTTATTGTGGGGATGTGCATGTTTTTGTCCATGTTGGAACTGCATAGGATAATGTGTATGTTTATATGTGATGTGTACCATCTTTTTGAAAATCATTTGAGACATAATGATTTGTAAACATTCTACATATATGATTGCATTGTTATTTTTATGAGTGTGTACACTATTGTTCACTTATGCTGCATTTATCCTTTATGTGCTGTATGCTATATGACAGTATATAGACATTGGATGCATTATTGGGGGGGGGGGGCACATGCTGAATTCTTAAAGCTCATTCATATAACATTACTGTGCATATAGCACAACCCTTGTTTACTGTTATTGAAAAATGTGCCTAATGCATATCCCATCATTCTTTGGATGTTACATTGGGACTGACTCACATGTTATCTGAACATCAGCTTGCATATTGTTATTAATGTGTAAACAGATAGACATGGCATGGCATGTTTCAACTGTGCACTTATAGATCACTGCTATTACACTTCCATTCATGTAGCAAAGAACAAGTAGTTAGGCAGGGTTCTGGACTTGGGTGTGAACAGCTTCTATCCAGTTCTCCAACTGTGTGTGTGTTACAGTTGCTCCATGATAGAAATGTCTGTCTATGCAAACAGTGACCTAGGATTTTATAACACTGTTGTGATTACTGAGAGTATATTCTGAACTTACTTATCTTAACATTAAATGCTGTTTGATCTCATAACACACAATCAAATCTGGAACTTAATCTTTCTTTGCCTTTTATTCCTACAGGTGATGGTGAGCATGCAAGAAACAGGGCATTGTGCATATAGTGTACGCACAGGCTAGATAAGCAGTGAAGGGGGGAGGTATGTATTATCTTCATTTTTTAAACTGCATGCATAGCAGTTCTTTCAGTGTTAATGTCTTTTTTTTTTTTGAGGTTATAGGATGATTGCTGACACAACCGAATTAATGCTCAGCTTTGTTATACTTACACAGAGTGTTTGCTGTCAATGTTTTATGTATAAGACACATGTGTTTGCAGTATTTGTGATTGCTGTGTTAACAGCATGCAATCAGCAGCTTGTTGTATAGTAGTGGTTCATAGCATATTATATGGTGTGCTTAGCTTACTTATTCATGTATTGAATGGGTGCCATCTCACATTACCAGTGATATTGGCAGGGTAGTATGCTGTGTATTGCTTGAGTTCCACTCTATTAGAACCAATGCAGAGGTGCACAAGTCTCTTCCAGCACTGTCTTACATAGATCATTTCACTTGACTGGTTCACCCATCAGCCACCATTGTGATCTGGAACTAGGGCTACAGCTTCTTCTGTATTTAAATATTTATTCATATTATTCAAATGGTGTACTGCATTGCTGTAAATGTACTAATTGCAGGCACTGTCAGGCCAAACCCTTTTCAATATTGCTTCAACACATGCCATTATGACAGTCCTTGCTTCACTGAAACTTCATAGGAATTAATATGAAAATATTTATGTCTGTTATAAACATAGGCCTAGGCAAGACCATGCTGCCATTTGACATTGCATACTGTTCAGAAGTGACCCATACATTTGATTCTATTTTGGATGCAAGTATGTTTTGATGTTTTGTTGATTGTTAAAATATCACATATCTGATACATGTGATCTCCACATGTGCTAGACATTGCACATATTACAGGGTTATGATTGCTTGTTAATGTTGTAGTGACACCTTAACATATACATGTGTCATACGTATTGCAGTGAGATAATCTGTATCTTTTAATTTATACCCCTACTGCCACTTACAGCCCGCTGAGAGTGCTATGCTCTCTGTGTAGTGATGTGTTACAGATGTGCAACACTGCTATGTATGTGTGTTTTGCAGACTTTCTGCATATTAAAACTGCCAAGCATGCACTCGTATCAATGGCTACCATCCTGGCTTGTCATGCGCTTTCTTATAAAGGGTGATACTGTGTGTTGTACAGTAACATACTGGTAGGCACACACAAGCATTTTTGTGTTTCTGCACATGTTGTAATGGTGTCATTGCTACAGATATCCTCATTTCAGTATATGATGAATAGACACTTCTAGTCTTTCTTATACATTTTTGTTTATTTTTTTACTGCCCAGTAATGTGGCCTTTACACTTGCCTTTCATATGTTGATGTTGTCAATGGTACATTTAATATACTGTTATTCTGTTACATTTTAATGGCATGATTTTTTACCTTGAATATTTGAAGAAAATACACAAGCAAATGACATAAATGATGTATGTGTTGGTACATAAGGCTTTGGGTATATTGTTTGTCATCTTCAGGTCCGTTATGTGAATGCAGTACATAACAAATGGATCTACTCCAAAGGTGTTGTTCATTACATTCTGACTTGCATAAGAAATATCATTGAAAGTGTTAGGGATTGGTCTATTGCAGATTTTCACTGACACATAATGGATACATTAATTTTCACATGGCTAATGCTTCACAATCATAGCTCTAGGTTATTGCACAGAGTGCATGAGTCATATATATTGTTGTACATATTTCTGTTTTTCTTTTACTGTTAAGACTGTTTTAGAAATATGCAATGATGTACAGTTATTGTAATTTTATAGAGTGTGGGACCTGAGCCAGTCCACTGATCTATAGACAACAGGCATGACCACTTCCTGCTGAGTCAGACTCTGAGGACTGGGCTGGAACCAGGATCACTGGAGCAATGATGAGGGACTAGGAACAATCATTCCAGTGGATCTACATCAACAATGTCCTCCACCATGCCAGCCAGATGATTTGGGAGACCAGATCTTTGACATCGTCAACCTGCTCAGCCTTCCACAGGACATCAAAGACAGATGGAAGGAATACATCCAACAGCTTCTGAATGTAAAAAAAAAAACGCAGAAGCTGTAATGTCCCAGACATGGCATACAGTGAATGAAGAGGAGAAGCCCAGCACAGAAGAAATAAGAACAACTCTAAGGAAAATGAAGCCAGGGAAAGCAGCAGGCTCAGATGAGGTCATGGCAGATGTGATAAAAATGTTTTGTTAGGGGAGAAATGGCTCCTGAGGGTATTCATACCAGTGTGCAGAGAAAGGTATACCCAGATGACTAGGGAATAAATATACTAGTCCAGGGTTCAAGAGCAAATGAGACATTCATAACTGTGGGCAGTTTAGAGGCATACAACTCCTGTCAGATTGCATGAAATCTCGGGAAAGGGTGATTAATAAATGAATATGCAGAGTAGCTAAAAGTAATAAAGGAGATGAGCAGTTTGGATTCAGGTCCGGATGTATCACAACTGACCTGATGTTTACAGTGGGACAGATGTTTGAGAAGAAGCTAGAGATGAGGAAAGAGTCCAACTGAACATTTATAGACTTGGACAAAGCATATGACAGGGTCCCAAGAAAGCTGAGTTGGGCAGTCCTCTGGTAGTTCAAAGCCCCAGAAACATTGGTAGAATTAGTGAAATGTATGTATAAGGGCCCCATAACTCAAGTGCATATAGTGTTTGGTCTCACAGAGGGGTTCCCAGTTTGAGTGGGAGTGCATCATGGTTCAGCTCTGAGCTCACTGCTGTTCATACCTGGTGATGGACTAGATTAACAAGTAGGTCAGAAGGGACAAATGCTGTATGCAGATGATGTGGCATTATGGGCAGACTCTGAACAAGAATTTCAGCAAAGGACGGGGGAATGGAATGCAAAACTGAAGGCACATAGAATAAAAGTGAGTACAGATAAGACAGTTGCAAGGGCGACCAATGAGGGAAATCAAACAAAGCTAAGAATCAAGGTAGAAGGGCAAATAATGGACCAGATTAATAGCTTCAAGTATCTGAGAGGGGTGGCTGAGGGAAGGGAAGTTTGAATGAGGAAGTCAAAGCTAAAATTAGAAGGGCTGCAGCCAGTTGGCACAAAGACTTATGTGTAGTATATGACAAAAGAATGCCAAAAAACTGAAAATTAAGTGCATAAAATAATGGTGTGATCAGCATTAATTTATGGTACATGCACATGGGCAGCAAAACCAGAGCAGCTGAAGAAGCTGGAGGTGATGAAGTGCTTGAGACAGGTGGTAGGATGTTCACTGTAGAACAGACAAAGAAATGAAGACATAAGAGCAGAATCCACAGTAGCTCCAGTTGCAGAAAAGGTCAAAGTGAACAGATTATGGTGGTTTAGGCATATATGCAGAAAAGCAGAAGACAATCTGGTGAAAAAGACTTGGGACAGACATGAAGAAGGCAAGAGGAAATTATTGTATCCAGTAAAGAGCTGGTTGTACTGTTTGTGACATGACCTATAACAGTCAGGCATGAGTGTCAAAGAAGGTAGGAGAGTAGAATTGAATAGAGTGAGATTGCTACAGTTGACTTGACACCCTGACCCCCATGTAGAAAATGGGAAAAAGGGGGTTGGTGATGGAGATGATGATGATGATGATGGATCTGTGATGTCGTCATTGATATGTTCCAGACCCAGATGAGAGATATGATGAGAAACTTCTATCAGAAGATGGCATAAGCCATGCTTGACTCCTAATCACAGACTGAAAATGAGATCATTTAAGAAGTTCAACCCCATCAGGAAGGGCCCTCTCAACTACTCTATGTGATCCATTCATATAATGCTGTGTTCTTATTTAACTTCTTTGCATTTTTAAGTGCACATCTGTGCAAAAATCCTATACTGCATTCATGCTTGTAGGATGTACCTCATGATGCACACTTCACAATTTTGATCATGTGGGTCAATATATTATTGCTGACTTCTAAAAGTTGTTAAAATATAACACTGCCAACATCACCATGGTTTCATGTGCTCATCAGATGCCGACATACCTGCAGACAGTGTTACAGAGTGCAGGACAGGTACTCTTGCACTTTGTATATGGCTTGCCTCTTCTGCCTGCGATGCACCATGACAATGTTACTGCAGATGTAGTCTTCCCTTTTATGTGACATATATGTCTGATACAGGTGACATTCTTAAAGTGTGACACACTTGTCTTGCTGGCAGTGTTCACATGCATACACGGATGGTTTCCCATATCAGCGAATGTCATACACTACACATGGTATATTTGGTAACATTCCATACATACCACTATAGTGCCATTCTCCTGAGACAACATTCAAATGAGAGAAAAATGTCTGCATAATTTGCACACACATGGTCACTTTCTCATTTTGATATGGCAGTTTACATACATGGCCTTTTACTGTCTTTGCTCCAGTAGTGACCTTGGTATATCAGGAGGTCCCACTGGCACTGAGCACTTGTGTGTCATGTTTAATGATAATTTGTTTGTCATGTAGTACACTGTTTTGTTCTATTGATCTAATGTATGCGTCTGGTGGTAAGGTTTCCATAGCCTGTCCCATTGCCAGATGGTGTTACTGTCATGGATTGACATTTCTCATTGTCTTTGGGAATTTGATGTTATGTTACAAAGGTCACAAGTCCAGATAAATTATATTATGTGGCTAACTTATTATGTCAGACAATGCTGTTGTGTGCATATGGCTTATATACTAACGTGTACACCTTGGCTGTGTATTGTGCATTAATGCATCTGTCCAATTATCATTATACATAATATGGTGGCTTTCCATTTTTTGGCTGTATAATTGGATGCCCCTAACATCACAAACACATTAGTCATCCATTGTAAGGTTATAGTGTGTATCTGTCATTCATCCACAGATGGTGTGCCATAGTTACATATACCCAACTGCCTTTATTAATTTACATGTTCTGTTAATATCCCTTTTTCCTGAGTGTGCCAACTGTCATCTTATGTTAGCATGGCAGCATTTATGGGTATGTGATATTAAACCCTACTTCCATTCTGTAGCTTTGCTAATTGCAGTTCGACTGTAGCACATTGATATGTTGTTTGTGTCATTTGTGCACAAACATGTTTATAGCCATCACTAATGCATGTGTCAGATGTTGGCTATTAGCTCAATGTACCTTGCAATGGACTTGCAGTCAATCTTATGCTGTGGACACATGCATGTGTAATTTATTTAGTTAGCTATGTCTTTCCTGCTTATTTCTGTGACAGCTTGTCATGCATGCATTTCCTTACTACTGTGGACATATGTTGCCTATCTCCCTTCCCCCTGATATCTTTGTTCTACATGTTTCACATATACATAACATATGTGTACATATATGTGCACCTTTATGTAACATATCATACTTGCACTGTGGATGTACTGAAACAAAATGACATTGCATCACCATGTTACGGTGTCATACACATTAAAGACATATACACACAAGGTGATGGTAATTGAAAAGATTCCATCTGTGTTCGTTTCACTTGTGTGTTGTGCACTACCCAGATTTCTGCATGCATAGCTATGTATGCACAAGCCTTACTTTTTCTTATTCATATGCTATTTCCTAATGTTTATGTATCACCACGTCCTTTATATTTCATGTCATTGATGTGGGTATGTCTGATAAACCTTCCTGTTTGGCTTGTGTGAAGTCATTGCATATCACACATCTATGCTGCGCACCTAAACACAATCTGTGTTGCCTCTGGCATGGAATGTCATCTTTGACATCTGGAGCCCTTCCTTCTGTCCTACTGCTGTGTATACTTGTTGGTTTATTATGCAGCCACATTACTCTTTTGCTGCAGTACTGCTGCTTGGCACTGTGCTTAGATGTCTATAGCAAGCAGGGTTGAATGTTCTAATCTGCTCCTACATTTCTTTGACTGGATTCGGTTGGCTTTGCTGTTGCATGGCTTATACCTGCACTGCTGACAACCTAGTGGATGATGATGTTTGATGTACATTGCTTACTGCACTTCTGGCAATTGACTGTTAGCGTTTTCTGACGCACACCTAACATCAGTTGTACTCCTTTTGGTATGACTAGAAACAGAGTACAAAGGATTAGTCCAGATAAATTCACTTTAGCTCACAGATCTAGAGACTCTCTGATGCCCACCATGTGGGAGGAATAAAGACACCTTGCTGAGATTTCAAGTAGTTTATACAGTTAAGTAGGTAGATGGATGAGTGTTCTTTTCTAAAGAACAAGTCCTTTAGAATAGGACATTCATCCATCTAACTACTTAACAAGTATTACAGGACATGGCAGTCAAATTTTGGTAATATACATAAAGGACAGGTAAGGTACACAGACAGCATAAATATGGACTACAACATGGATTAAGGAAAGATTACAGTTAGGGTAGGGATGCATACCAGCCATGGTGCACTGTCAAAGGAAAAATATACTTTAAAAATGATCAAAACACGGTAGGTTCAGGTTAAGGCACTTTAATCTTGCAGCAAGGAGACAAAAACATGCTATTACAGAGTTTGTCTAACTAGAAACAGGAAATACTTTCATTTTTATACATTCTCTAACTAGACATGGCCTACCAAGCTGACGTAACAGATTACCATCTTTTTCATCATCATCTGCTGACCATCATTCCCATGAATTTCTGCTGATTTAACAATTTTGGTGAGAAACTTCCTGAGGAAAACAACATGGCCTTGATTACTACCAGCTAGATACATGTTATGTTACCATTCAAGGTACTATGGCTAATTCAAGCACAATGCTAACAGTTCATTTCTCTAATAATCCTTTGTCTACTTTATCTCTAAGCTTATGCAGCTGCACATGTTCTCATGCTTCGAACAGAGCTGATTGTCTAAAACCATTACATTTACAGAATACAGTATTGTTCATTCATTCGTTCCTGACCTAGCAGATAAGCACCTGCTTCTCAAGTACATTTCCAAAAGGCATAAACATGAATATTGCTGTGCTAGCAATTACTAGGTCAGAGGGGATCTTGCAAGTTTCAAAAAGCATACTGCAGTTTTCAAAAAGCATCTTTTTCAGTCTCATATGAAACTCAATTTATATATAACACAGTGCATGTAAAATAGAATGAAAAGCGTATTAATTCTTTTGATTATCAATTGGCATTAAGCATACCCACATTAATACATATTTTTCTAACATTTCCCTCCTGTTAATACTTTTTAATTCTATTTTCAAAAAATAATAAACAATTTTTTTCTTTTCCTAACCTCTTCCAATTAGGATTTGCAGTTAAGAAAGTCATTCGGTTTAAACTTTCATGAAAGTGTTTCACATTCTAGCAGCTCTTCAAGTTCAGTACTTTGATACATAGTCTCAGATACTGATATATCTATGAATTCTTTGATTAATTTCTTCATGCAGGGGATACCACAACAAACACAAACTCCTATTAGGAGTAATCCTACCCCAATGGCAATCAATATGTTCATTAGGATGGAACCCCACCCCCCAAATACATTCTGGAAAAAGTCTGTCAGAGGGTTTGGGCCTGGTTTGGTCATGGCCGACACTTGCTGAATCACCTCGAGATGATCGTTAATCTCATGCTGATGATCAGGAATAAATGCACAGCATTCTTCTTTGATTAAAGCGCACATCCCACCCCTCGCCACTAGGGTGAAGTCAAGAGCAATTCGGTTTTGGAGTACTACAGTTCTCATGGCATTCAGTTCATCAGTTATCAGTTCAAGAGCAGAAAAAGTCGCATTACTCATTACTTCGAGAAATTTAGACAGTTTTCGCAGCTTCCAAATCGATTTAACTGCACCATATGCTGGTAATATACCTGCCCATGATATAACAGCATCACTCAAGTCCATGTGCGCAAGTTTGGTTCCCACATTACGATGGTCTTTCCAGCCTGCTTCAATTTGTCCCACTGGATTCTCAGGTTTCTTAACAGTCTTTTTGGTTACATCTCAGGTATTTCGAATACTTCCCTGAGGCAAAGCTGCAGTGTGTCGTATGGCCGGGACCAGGTATCCCAAAAAACAACTGCCAGACCAATTCTCAGGTAATCATTTATATGCTTTTTTACCACACACAAAATAACAGTCCTCTACTTTAGTTGTTACTTTGTTACGAAATGACTGCCCTGCATGAAACATTTACCTATCTATCACAGATAACTGTTTAAAAAGTACAGGATTACGTTGTACCTAATCAAGAGTCTTTGCATAGATTTCAAAATTGAGTCATAATCTGTACTACAAGATCCACTTAAATCGTTTGGTTTTCTATAACATTTATACTGCAATGTGACATTACACTTACTCCATCCCACTTGGATGGTGTCATTTCTGTAAAAACATACAATTCCTTTTTGTGTTACAGGCAAATACAGTGCTACCTTATCATGTGCTTTAATAACAACTGTGTCAAAAACCAGATTTTCCCAGGTCTCATTGACCCCTAGAGGGATAGCAGCCATCAATAAACCCCCGTATGCTGTTGGTATGGCCGTGCAGACCCAGCAGTTCGAAACATTAAAAGTCTCAGCATACACACGTGTAATTGCCTGATAAGTGTTAAAGTTCAGATGCCAGACTATATTTGGCTCATTGCATTTAATCAGTCCAACTTTTGTGGCAGGAAAAAGGAGTGGCCACAACAAAAAGAACAGTGTGATTAGCATAGCTATCAAAATGATCATGCAAGTTTTCTGAGGTTGCTCAATGTCTCTATTCACTCTGTACCTGGCCATTATGTTCTCGTTGTACAACAGTAACAAAGTTTTTGTCCAATTCAAAGTTCTTAACCAGTTTACAGTGTGTCAAATGAATCCAGGAAGCTTGCTCTGCGATCTTGACTGCAGTGGGTGTCAACAGTAGTACCTGGTATGGTCCTTCCCACTTTGGAGAACTCCAGTTCTTTTTCTTCACAATCTTTACCCAGACCCAGGTGCCTGGGGCTACTGGTGCTTCCGATTTTGGTTGCTCTTTATCTGAAACAGAATTTAACTGCAAAAGTTTGTTATTCAAAAATTGTCTCATATACCCTAAAAGTGAACTGTCAGCCTCTTGCTCTGCAGACATGAGAGGTTTCCACTGAGGTGTATAATATGCCCTCCCAAACAAAGTTTCAAAAGGAGTTAATCCCCTTGCATTTGGAACAGTTCTCATGCTCAACAGTGCCAGAGGCAAACAGTGCACCCAGTTTTTCTGTGTCTCACTCATCAACTTCCTAAGCTTATTCTTCAACACCCCATTATGCCTCTCAACTAATCCTGCAGATTGGGGGTGGTAGGCGCAGTGATTTTTTAACGATATTCTGAAATAACGACTAAGTTGTTGCACTGTTTGATTCACGAAATGTGTACCATTATCGCTATAAATCTTTTCCGGTATGCCAAATCTGGGTATAATTTCTTTAACAAGGACCTTTGCAACAGTAGCTGCATCTGGATTTTTAGTTGGAAAAGCTTCCACCCATTTGGAAAACATATCTATAATGATAAGGCAATACTTTTTATTCTCACATTTATTCAGTTCTATGAAATCCATACAAATAGTATGAAACTGATACTGTGGTGTAGGGAAACTCCCTTGCTTAGGCTTCAATACCCCTTGTGCATGATGCTTGTTACAAACATGGCATGCTGCACATTTTGTGTAATTTGTAAATCCATAGGTTGTAAACACTCGATTCACTAACTGTACCATCCCCCCTGTTGAGACATGGCTCTGCCCATGGCTCAACAAAGCTGCATATCTAAACAAGTTAGATGGTAGAATTGGTTTCTTCTCTTTGGAGATGTACAGTCCCTTCTCAAGGATTGCTCCTAGTTTTATCCACTTCTGTTTTTCTTCATTTGTAGTAAGTGTCTGCATTGTTTTTAACATTTCTAAATCTAAAATCTCAGAGGGTTGTAATTCCTCACTCAAAAGAAAAGCTTCTGAGGCTGAAGCTGCCTGTTTCGCAGCTGTATCAGCCTGTGCATTACCTTTCGAAATTCTATCCTGTTGCTTAGTATGAGCTACGCATTTGCAAATAGCTACTTTTTGAGGTAACTGAATAGAGTCTAATAAATCTAAAATAAATTGCACATGATTAATTGGTTTACCAGTAGATGTTATCATGCCTCTATTTTTCCACTGCTGTGCAAAAACATGTACCGTAGAAAAAGCATACTGACTGGCAGTATAAATATTCACTTTCTTACCTTTTGCTAAGGTACATGCCCTTGTCAAGGCAATCAACTCTGCTGCTTGTGCAGATAAATTGTATGGTAAAGATTTTGCTTCTAAAGTTTCAGTGTCAGAAACGACTGCATATCCCACTAGGATCTGTCCTGTAAGACCCCTCCTGCACGAGCCGTCCACATAGTATGTCACCTTGGCATCATCCAAGGGAACATCTGTAAGGTCTTGTCTTGGTAATGTCTTTTGCTCAATCTCCTGCAGGCAGCAATGCGGTTTGCCATCTGCAGGGGTTGGGAGCAAGGTTGACGGATTCAAAGTTATGCATCGTTCAATTATCATATGAGGTTGGCTCAACAGTATAGTCATACAGAAAAGATGTCTAGCAGGAGAGAGATATGCTACTTTTTCTTGCAGTAAAATAATTGTGACTGCATGAGGCACTCTCAATGTGAGAGGGTGGAATAACACTACTGAGGCCGAAGCCTGCACTGCCATTGCAGCTGCAACTACCGTTTGTACACAGTGGGGTAGGGACTGCGGCACTGGGTCTAATTGTGATGAATAGTAAGCTATGGGGTGTTGTTTGTCCCCATGTTGCTGTGTTAACACTGATGTCATATAACCTTGCTTACAATCTACAGTTTGAAAAAATTGCTTATGATAGTTCGGTAATCCTAAAACTAAGAATGATGCTATCAGTTGTTTCAGCTTACAGAAAGCTGCTTCTGCTTCTGGTGTCCATTGTAATAAATCTTGTGCTGCCATCGGCTTTTTAAATATCAAATTAGTCAGTGGAGCAGATTCCAAAGCATAATTTGGTATCTAACTCTGACAAAAGTTAGTAGTTCCCAGGAAGGACATAATTTCCTTCTTGGTAGTTGGGCTAAGTGCTTGTAATATTGCTGTTTTTCTATCTTTGTCTAATATTCTACCTTCTTTGGATATTACATATCCCAAGTACTTAACTTGTTTTCTTCAAAGTTGTAGTTTGTTCTTGTTTACTTTGTGTCCTTGAGTAGCTAAAAACTGTAATAATGCTATGGTGTCCTCTTTGCATTCTTGCTGGGTGGGGGCTGCCAGCAGAATGTCGTCTACATAAAGTAAAATCTGACTACCTTTCGATGGGATAAATCCTGCCAGGTTGCTTGCCATTTCTTGTGCAAATATTATTGGACTTTCACAATATCCCTGTGGTAATCTTGTATATGTATACCGTTTCCCCTGAAATGTAAATGCAAACCAGTGTTGGCTGTCAGGGTGTATCGGTATTGAGAAAAATGCATTACTAATATCTACCACAGAAAAATACTTTTGCTGAGGCTTTAAATCATTCAGTAAGATGTGTGGATCTGGCACCGTTGGTGCCCTGGGTATAACTGCATTATTTACAACTTGTAAATTTTGGACCATATGCCATTCCCTGTTCGCTTTCCTGACAGGAAATAAGGATGTATTACATGGTGAATCGGGAGATTCTATTAAGACTCCTTCCTTAAGTAAGGCTGCTATTATAGGTTTGATCTGTATCTCTGCATCCTTTCTCAAGGGATACTGTCTTTTCTGAGGTCTGAATGCTGACTTTGGCGTAATAGTAACTGGTCCTGCTGTTCGCATAAGTCCTACATCTGATTTCCCTGTTGACCAGAGTCTCTGGTATGTTTTGCAAAGCTTTTTCCTCTTCTTCCAATAAAAGTAATACTCAGCTATTCTCACTAGCCTGTGAGTGCACAGCTGGTTGTGTCTGTGTTATCCAATTCAATTTCTGTTTCTGTACTCCTAGTTCGGAGAGTTCTAATTCTGTCTGCTTTTCCCACCTTGTGACTTTTTCTCCCAAGTCTGCCCATTTCAAACTTTTACTCTTAGTTAAACTAACATGTGGCAATCGATTAGATTTGTAAAGTGCTAAAAATTCCTGGGACAATGAACAGCTTACTACACTGTTTCCTTCTGTGCCCCAGTACAAGTTTCGTAACACTAGTCTGTTTGCATGGTTCTGAAACAATTCCTGCTCATATTCTTTATCAGGTCCTGGTCTACTACAGTAATATAGAGTACAATGCAACAAATGCTGTTTGTTAATGTCGAGGGAGTGGGATTTACTGATGGCTACATTCGTCAGTTCTTTGGTTACTGCCCCTGGACCAGTCGTAACCAAGTCCTGGCTGTACCAATAATATGTCTCATCCTCCGGTCGCACTACAAAAGTTTCCATTTGTCGCTGTGCTTCCATACCCTGCATGGTTGGAACTACGGCTATGCCAAATATCTGCATTAAATCTCTACCCAAAAGATTTACTGGGCATTTTGCAGAAACTACAATTTTACTTTTCTGGGTCATTCCTGAAACGGGGTCTGTTATTGATATGTCATGGGAGAGTGGCTCTTGATACAGCTATCCATTAGCTGCCTTCACTAGTATATAATCTGGTGACTCTGAATCTTCCGGTAATTTGGAAGGATGTATCAGGGTCCATGAAGCCCCTTAGTCACACAAAAATTTGACTTCCCTCCCCTCTACCAGAAGCGTCACTTCTGGTTTTGTATCTGCTAAGTAAAGCTCTAGGCTCAATAAGGCTAAGTCCAAAATTTCATTTTCCTCAACATCTACAAATTCATGTACATCCTCTACCCCTTCTGTCACATCCTCTACTCTTGCTATCACATTTGCTCTTGTCTTTTCCTGTTTATTTTCATTCAGTGATTCCTGACTATCATATAGTCATTCCTCATCCTCCTTATTTTCTGTAGTCACCTTTTTATTTAGCCTGCAATTCTTTGCTAAATGTCCTTTTTTCCCACATTTAAAACATTCACCTCTTTTCTTTCTTTCTTCAAAATCTTCTGAACGTTTGTCAGATTGTTTATTTCCCTGGGTATTTTTCTTACCCTTTCTCCCAGTTTGTACTACAAATACTTCTGACCCATCTTCTGCTGAAAATACTTGAGTTTTCATTTTCTTTTTACTACTAAAATGTCTCTCCGCATGTCTTGCATATTCAAATAATGGCTGTAATCTACTCGTACGATGGTCTACCATGTGCTTTGTAATAAAGCTGCTAATGGGAGTTATACTACCTTTCAAGAATGCATTCTTTAGCTGTTGTTCATATGGGGAATCTTGTGTCTGGTTTTCTGGTATTTGCATTCCGCAGTGGTTATTAAAACACTCTAATAATCTAGCATAATATCTATCAACTGTTTCACCTTCTTGCTGAATGCATTGATTAATGCAAGTCCAATCAGCCCTAGGCTTCCATTTTTCAGAGATTCGGTCTGAGAGACCTATTACTCTGCCATCCAATTCTGCATTAGTATGTGGGAGTGGTCTAAGCTGTGCGTCACGGGGATTCCAGTCGCCACTGATCATGTGCCAATCTGGACCTACAATTTATCTAACTACTTTTTCTACTTCTTCTCCATTCAAATGGTAACTTAATCTCATACCCTATAAGTCTTCTAAAAATTTTCGAAAATTCACTTTTGGATGGGGAATTCCCTCCGTGGCTTTCTGGATATCTTCCGGTGTCCACGGTCTATAAACTAAAAGAGTCGGATCCTGTCCTGCCTGTCCTGCCTGAGGATTTGGTACTTCTATGAGTGGACATATTTCTTCCTCACTCATAGCTTGTGATTTTCTATTTATTTCACATAGCTCAATCTCCCTTCTCAAGTTGCGTGTTTGAGACCTTGTCTCGATAGGATCCCTGACAAATAGTTTTGATGCTGTAAAAACAGCTGGGTATAGCGGAGGTGGATCAGCTTGTCCACTCGCTTCATATTCTGGTAAGGGAAGTGGAGGGGGTGAAGGAGGGGCCGTTGCTATTACCAAGTTATTATCTTCTTTGTCTAAGAACATTGTTTTTGAATTTTTAATCTTTTGTTCCCTGCGATTTGCTTCCTCAAGCCACCTATGTGCCTGAGGGACTCCTAATTGTCGTTGCTTTTTTAATTGACCCTCTGTGTCTGTCTTAAGTTGCCTAACAAGTTTAATAAGTGCAAGTTTATCTAAATTACCATCGAATTTGTACTTATCAACCCATTTTGTATAGTACTTAACATTGTCGGCACGCTGTAATTGCATATATTTCGTGTCTTCAGTTAGGGGCGGGTCTCGGGAACTTTTCGTGCACTGATTTCCCATTGCTGCCTTAGCTAAGCTGTAAATTTTTACGTAACCCTTCTTATCACGTGGTACCATAGTTCTACACCTTTTCACAGTTTATCTAGAATAACTGCCTACCTATTCTGTTTCCCTGATCTATGACAAAACAGTAACCTTTTTTGTCCCTGACCTGCACATGCAAATCTTCATGACAAAAACAGTTCTGCAACTAGTCCCTGATCTTTAAAACAGAAATAAGGTAATTCCTCCTTACCTGACCCTCTGTGAGTTGCTCTACCGGATCGTTGACTCATCCTCCAATCCCAGATCAGAAACAGTGGCTGGCCTCTTTCGAACGACAATTCAGTCAGAGGTCTTTCAAAACAGAAGAGCTGATTTGGCCTCTTCTCCGTACGGATACATGCCACCGGGCCCAATTCTGACTTAGGCCTAGAGCGAGAGGTACTTTCCGGTCCGAAGGACCAAACTGTCAAAGGAAAAATATACTTTAAAAATGATCAAAACACGGTAGGTTCAGGTTAAGGCACTTTAATCTTGCAGCAAGAAGACAAAAATGTGCTAATACAGAGTTTGTCTAGCCAGAAACAGGAAATACTCTCATTTTTATATATTCTGTAACTAGACATGGCCTACCAAGCTGACGTAACAGATTACCACCTTTCCCATCATCATCTGTTGACCATCATTCCCATGAATTTCTGCTGATTTAACAATTTTGGTGAGAAACTTCCTGAGGAAAACAACATGGCCTTGATTACTACCAGCTAGATACATGTTATGTTACCATTCAAGGTACTATGGCTAATTCAAGCACAATGCTAACAGTTCATTTCTCTAATAATCCTTTGTCTACTTTATCTCTAAGCTACTGCAGCTGCACATGTTCTCATGCTTCGAACAGAGCTGATTGTCTAAAACCATTACATTTACAGAATACAGTATTGTTCATTCATTCGTTCCTGACCTAGCAGATAAGCACCTGCTTCTCAAGTACATTTCCAAAAGGCATAAACATGAATATTGCTGTGCTAGCAATTACTAGGTCAGATGGCATCTTGCAAGTTTCAAAAAGCATCTTTTTCAGTCTCATATGAAACTCAATTTATATATAACACAGTGCATGTAAAATAGAATGAAAAGCATATTAATTCTTTTGATTATTAATTGGCATTAAGCATACACACATTAATACATATTTTTCTAACATGCACCCCAATAATACATTATGTACCAATGCACAAAGCAATGCTGAGATGTCAAACTATGAGACAGTAATACCAAAAGGAAACAAAGGTAATCAAGAAAGCTTGAATGATGTGGCCACGATAGCCACTTTACCTTAATTGATTAATTTTTTTACATTATTTGTTGCGTATTACAATGGATACTGCAAATGATAATGGGTGTATTTATATATTCTTGTCTGTGATTTATGGTGATATCCTTAACCTTTAGTGGATATTTGTCAATTTTCAGGACTATTGCTGATGCACATCTGTTTTCTGCCATTTATTTTCCACATATTGCTGACGTGTGCATTGGTAATACACATATGTCACTTCATGTACGACTTTTCCTTGTAATATGATTTTGCTATATCTGATTGTAGTTGCTCTGACATCATATGTTATTTGATATCTCTGCATTGCTCTGAGTTATGCCCATTAGACTGGGGCATATTTGCATATAACTTGACTTGCCATAAATCCTGATGAAACTCGGCACCACCAATGTATGTGGATTCTGGAAACAGATTTTCCAGTGTGCAGCCATGAATTGGCTCATACAGCATAGGGTACATTCTACTATAATGAACTATTATTTCACTTGTAAAAGTCCTGCTGATATTGGGAAGATATTGCAGAAAATGGGTAGTACAGGGGGGAAAGAGAAATTAAGCAGTTGATACTATAGTGCAGTTAATCAACAACAGAGGCACCACAGAAAGAAGATACCACTGACACAACAATATGTGGTGCATGCATATTATTGTATTAGCTGAATCATCCCCAGGCAAGGGAATAGATACAGAGGTATAGAAAGTATGGTGGAGCAATATAACATTCAGTGTGATGCCGAGCTACATAATGACATTACAAAATCAGTTTACTCCAAAAACTGTTGTTATTCACACAGAAAAGGCTTTCATATGTGAGGGTATGAGTAAATAGAAAATCACTGTCAAGGGGTATTTTTGGTGTACCTTTTCTACTCCAAGGTGTGAATACATACACTGCAGATCAACAGCATTTAACTAGAAGCTTTAAACTAATCCCACAGTGGCTGAAAATGTCATTGAAAGCAAATAAAGTTTTAATCCTGGCTTTATTGTTAGTTTCATTTGTCACTGTCAATGTTTCCTATAAATGTGATAAAAGATCTTGACATATACAGTTATTTTTAAGCCTATGTCTATTTTTATGACATCGTTAACTGAACTGTTTCAAGAATACTAATGAACTTGCATCTCTGATCAGCTGTGCATCACAATTTGAGATATTCTAGTAGCATTATAATCAACAAGGACTTGTTCCTGTGCTCATCTTCTCTGTTGAGCCCACACTCCAGTTTCTAAGAACACCTGTTGTTTAACCTGAAACAACCAGATGTGGCTGGCCATCCACAGGCACAATGACTCCTACTTCAGGGGCATGTATAAAAAGAAATAGCACTTCTATCTAAGTCATATTGGGGTACTTATGGCTATCTCCTTATTTTCCATCCCATTGTAGGTGAAAAAGAGGACTAAAGTCAAATCTAAACTTGAGGAAATTACTAAGGCTTATGCAGGGCAAAGGTGAGTACCTCATGTCAGACATGTGTCCCCACCAAATGAATGGTTTAATGAGGCTTACAGGACTCCATTGCAAGTCTCAAGGGTGGTACCTATCCTAGGGGATACTTTTGAGATGTTATTAAACTTATTGTTGTCATCAGGAAACAGTTTACTTTGCACACCTTTCACAAACAGTATATGGCAGATATGCCTTTCAGATGCAGGACCCACATTACTGGGTGATTCTAAACAGTATACTTGCATGACCTACTACTCAGGTGCCTTATTTGGATCATTGCTTGGGACTCCATGCAACTCTGTGCATTCTGTTGCTGGTGGCTTTAGTGTAAGATTAGACTGATACATGAGGGTCTCATCTTTCAGATGACTCTGGTAGCAAGGTGGAGCTTCTTGGTGTCACTATTTCTTGGTGCTATTTATCTCTACCAAGGCCTGAAGCCTACAGACTGGTGTTTCTTTTTAAGGTTTTTACATTCTTCCTTGCATTTGTTAAGGAATATACAACACAGACATCCACTTGCTCCTGTTACTGTATGTGGTTGTTTCAGAAGGACATAGGTTCATAGGTTCATAGGTTCGTACTAGGCTATCTGCCCTAGGGCATTTATAAGCCTAGCCAGAGTGTATGTGGCTTACACCACCCCTTAGGATAAGAATACTATGCCCTTTTAGGGTTTAGTTTACTATGCCTCTGTCTAGCAGTGACACAGAGATGACCCCCGGGGTAAACCTACGATCTCCCATCCACTTGTCGAGATTTCTCTTGAATAGAGTCAGTGAGGGGCTCTGCCTAACATGGACTGGGATTCTGTTCCAGAGTGTAGGGAGCCTCTAGGTTATGAATCTGTCCCTCCAGCACGTTCTATTTATTTCTGTGTTGAGGTTTAAGTCACTTGTTCTCGTGGCTCTGATGGATTTGGATTTTCTGAGGTGGAGCATGTCCATTAATTCAGGATTGGACATGGCCTTGTACGTCAGGCACAGATCACCTCTGAGTAGGCGGTATGCGACTGAATAGAGCTGGAGTTTTTTCAGTCGGGCAGCATATGACATATGTTTAAGACCCTTTATCCTCTTGGTGAGGAACTTTTGGGGTCTTTCCAACTGCTGCAGGTGTCGGGTGAGATACATCCCAAACCATTGTACTCAATCATTGGCCTGATAAGAGAAGAGTACAGGGGCACAATGACCTCTCTTGATCTAGATGTGAAACCCTTCATGATAAGGTGGGCAATATAGAAGGTCTTCCTAACCACTTTGGCAATGTGAGTGTCAAATGAGAGGTTACTGTCAACCTGGGTTCCTAGGTCCCTGATTACCTCTTCCAGATTTAATGGATTACCGCCTATGTAGTAATTTGTCGGTACCTTGTTTTTCCCAAAGGGTATGACTATACATTTTTTGGCGTTCAGCTTAAGGCCATGGCTTTGGCACCAATTATCCATTTCTATGAGGCCTCTCTGAAGGATGTTTGTGTCCGCTGGAGTATCAGTTATGGCGCCCAGTTTGCAGTCATCTGCGAACTTTGTCAGCCACAATCCTCCTATGTTTGCCTGTACCTCAGAAAAATAAATGCCGAACAAGAGGGGTCCCAGGACTGAGCCCTGTGGGACACCACTTGTGACTGGCTTAGAGTCTGACATAGCTCCAGCAACTCTGACCCTGTGGGTTTTGTCCTTGAGCCAGTTTGCAACCCATCTTGTGACATATGGGTTTACATTTAAGCAGGTGAGTTTGTCTATGATGCCTGAGTGGGGTATTGTGTCAAAGGCTTTTGCAAGGTCAAGGTAGGCTGTATGAACTGCCTTACCCTCATCAATGGCCTTAGTGACTGTTTCAAAAAAGTCGACCAAGTTCAAAAGGCAGGATCTGCCCTTGACAAAGCCAAATTGGGTAGGATCCAATGTCTGTAGGTCCCCAATGTCTTTGTTTATGAGTTCCATAATGATCCTCTCCATAGCTTTGCAGACCAGGCTCGTCAAGCTTATGGGGCTGTAATTTCCAGGGTCCATAGAAGCACCGCCTTTGTGAAGTGGGACCACTGTTGCCATACCCCACTCTTTGGGTACGTATCCTGTAGTAAGGCTAAGATTAAACAGCAGCCTTATGTGTGGGTTTAGTTCCTCTTGGAGTTCATGTAGCACACAGCCCGGGACACCATCCGGTCCCATTGATGCTGTGTTTTTAGCTTTAGAGAGGGCGGCTCTCACCTGGGCATCTGAGATGTTAGGAGGCTACACTCTGCTGGGATAGTTATTTCTCCTTTGGGGAGGGAGGAGAAATTTGCACTGAACCTGTCTGCCAGAATGTTGGCAATGTCAGTGGGTTCAGTGTATTTTGTGTCATTTTGGACTAACTCAGAGCATATCTGGGAGTTTCCACCCAGGTTTCTAACATAGCTAAAGAAGGCCTTGTGATTGTCTTTTGTGTCTTTTGCGATTTTTCTCTCAAAGTTGGCCTTAGATGATTTTATGAGTGATCGTAGTTTTTTGCTAGTACTGATCAAAGATGCCTTCCCTTTTAGGGATTTTGCTCTGTCATGTAGTAGCTTCCTCCTCCTGTTGTAAAGTTTGTTTATGGCTGGGGTCCACCAGACCGGGCCTGCCTTTGGGGAATGGGTCTTGGTTTTATTTGGGATTGCATGATCCATGCATTCTTGAAGGTGCCCATAGAAGGCATTTGCAAAGGATTCAGCAGTGTGGGTTGTGGTTTCCACTAGCCCAGGGGCCTTGAAAGATACCACTTCATTCTTAAGAAGTGGGAAGTTTGCTTTTGAGAAGTTCTTCACTGTGGTCTTTTGTGCAGGGGGTGGAGGCGGGATGTGGATTTCCATGGAGATTAATTTATGGTCTGATCTTACCAAGGAGGGATGTACTTCCGGTGTAGAGCATTTTGTCACCATGTTTGTGATGATCAGGTCTAGTATATTGTCTCCTCTTGTGGGAATGGTGACTAGTTGTTCCATTGCATTTGAGTTTATGAATTCTAGGAACCTTTGGGCTAGGGTGTTGGGGCTTGAGTAATGTTCCCAGTCTATGTTTGGGTAGTTGAAGTCTCCCAAAATGATGGTATTTGGAGAGACATTCATACTCTCCAGTGTCTTCAGGAAGGCTATGTGGGGTTCCTGAGTTTGAGAGGGTGGTCTGTAGCATGCTACAAACTGTAAGGCAGTTTTGCCTATGGTTAGTTGCACCTGGATAGTCTCCGATGCTTCGCGTTGCCACTAACCTGGAGGTGTGGGTATCTTTGATGAATATGGATACTCCCCCTCCTTTTGTGGTTCGGTCCAAGTTTTGGGGCCAGAAAGCATGATATGAAATAAAACCTGATAGTGCTGGGGTGCTCTCAGGAGCATTGAACCAGGTTTCAGTCAGTGCACAGACATCAATGTTCTCCATACTGAGGAGGGCGTCGAGGGCGTGCATCTTGAGGTTTAGACTTCTGGCATTGAGCAGCATTACCCTTAGTTTTTTTCCACTTGTGTTTTCTAGGGAGGTAGGTTTGTCATTTGAGCCTTGCCTAAAAAGGCACTATGGGGTGGCAAGAGCCTTGGCCAATATCCGAAGCCCAGGGGTGACAGGTGCAAGCCATCCCTTGTGAAGCAGCGTGGCTTGTCAAGCATGTCATCCCAAGCAGACAGACATTGGATCCCCTTAGAATGACACCAGTAATTAAGCCAATTGTTAAAACTGATCATTTTGTCTTTGTACTGTGGCATCATTCTTGGTGAGGGTAAGATGCTGCTCAGGGTCAGGGTCATACCAGCCTGGGCTACATAATCAGAGAGCTCCTCTATTTATTTTTTCATGTAGTCCAGGGAGGTACGTCTCAGGTCGTTCACACCGGCATGTACAATGACTGAGTCATATTTGTACTTGCTGTGGAGTGACCTGAGTGCTTGTGTTATGTGGCGGATTCTAGCTCCCGACAGGCAGCTTACTGTGACCCTCTCCTTGTTCAGTCTGGTGAGTGGGACGTCAGTGTGCCTGACTATGGAGTCACCTATTACAAGTGTGTCTGGTATGTTGTTTGGCCTTAAGGGCTGTTACTGTTTAGCACACTGACTTTGTGAACTATGTGTTGCATGTGCTATGTCTTGAGGTGGTGGTTGCTTGGGTGTCTGCTTTGGAGGCCTCTGTTGTTTTGGTAGATTTTTAATCAGCCTCAGTATGTTTTTGTGTGTTTATGTGTTTGGTTTGCAGTTGTGATAGTTCTATGTGAGACTGGGTTTGTGGTGTGCGTGGTTACCTTCTCCTCCTGACTGGTCTTGCCAGTACTGAATTGAGAGAGCTCAGCCTCCAGTTTGGCAATATAGTTGCAACTCTCGCATATATTTGTATTTGTTGGGAGGAGGAGAGGGTTGTCTGTGTACATGAGGCAATTGTAACATTGCCTCAAGATTCCCAGATTCACCAGCTGAACAGGAGAGGACGCCAGCAACTGACCCTTCGACATGCTAGAAATAGTGAAAAAGATTGCTGTGCAACTGAGTCAGAAAGGACCTATAGGGAAATGGGTACTCAAGAGAATTTAGGTGAATGAAGTACTTTCGTTTGTTTAAGAGTGCTTTACCTGTATAAAAAATGCTTAAGGAGCAAGTGCTGAGCTTTTCAGATAGAGTATAGGCTGTTTAGATTGCAAGTAGAACAGTTCTAAGGGAAAAATTGAAGAGCAGACTTGGCGGAGCCAGAAAAAGTTTAACCTTGTTTAACCAGCGCTGCGCTATGCGCACGACCGCGCAAAGCAATGCAAATGTGGATTTTAAGCAGTGAACTACAAAAGAGCTAGGAATGGTCCCAAACAACCAATTACTAACAGCTTCTTGTGCTGAGGTCACTTCCCCCAAGGATAGGTAGGCTGCTCAAGGCTCCCCACTCCCACTGGTGAGCAAAGAAACTTCCTTCTATCCAAGTAAGGTAATGGACAACACAGGAACTACACCACAGCCCAGAATACAGCAATGCCTGTATACTGATCTAAACTAGTCGAGAAAGGTGGGAAAACAAGGATTATTTTTTTGTTTTTTTTTTTTGTAGAAATACACAGAAAATGCAGAGACAGTGATAAATTAGTTACACAGGCTAGCACACTTTAGTGGCAGCCTCCACAGTTCAATTAAACAAACAAACAAGCAAACTTAGACTAAATTCGACTAAATGTAACTTTAAGTGCAGATTTTAAAATAAATGCAGTAATCAGTAAAAAAACAGTTCAGGCTAGTTCAAAGTAAGCAGCAGAAGCTATTTTCAGTGAAAAAAAAGCAAAGATACTTAAATCCAGAAGGTAGTCGCTTTTTCGAGTTCCTTGCTGCTAGGACCACTCTGTAAACCCACGTGGAGCTTGTCTGAGCAGTATAGCCAGAAAAAAACACCCAGAGGTGGATTTTAAGCAGTGAACTACAAAAGAGCTAGGAATGGTCCCAAACAACCAATTACTAACAGCTTCTTGTGCTGAGGTCACTTCCCCCAAGGATAGGTAGGCTGCTCAAGTCTCCCCACTCCCACTGGTGACCAAAGAAACTTTGTTCTATCCAAGTACGGTAATGGACAACACAGGAACTACACCACAGCCCAGAATACAGCAATGCCTGTATACTGGTCTAAACTAGTCGAGAAAGGCGGGAAAACAAGGATTATTTTTTTGTTTTTTTGTTTTTTTTTTTGTAGAAATGCACAGAAAATGCAGAGACAGTGATAAATTAGTTACAGAGGCTAGCACACTTTAGTGGGCAGCCTCCACAGTTCAATTAAACAAACAAACAAGCAAACTTTCGACTAAATTCCACTAAATGTAACTTTAAGTGCAGATTTTAAAATAAATGCAGTAATCAGTAAAAAACAGTTCAGGCTAGTTCAAAGTAAGCAGCAGAAGCTATTTTCAGTGAAAAAAAAGCAAAGATACTTAAATCCAGAAGGTAGTCGCTTTTTCGAGTTCCTTGCTGCTAGGACCACTCTGTAAACCCACGTGGAGCTTGTCTGAGCAGTATAGCCAGAAAAAAACGCCTAGAGGTGGATTTTAAGCAGTGAACTACAAAAGAGCTAAGAATGGTCCCAAACAACCAATTACTAACAGCTTCTTGTGCCGAGGTCACTTCCCCCAAGGATAGGTAGGCTGCTCAAGGCTCCCCACTCCCACTGGTGAGCAAAGAAACTTCCTTCTATCCAAGTAAGGTAATGGACAACACAGGAACTTTTTCGAGTTCCTTGCTGCTAGGACCACTCTGTAAACCCACAAGGATTATTTTTTTGTTTTTTTGTTTTTTTTTTGTAGAAATATACTATTTTCAGTGAAAAAAAAGCAAAGACACTTAAATCCAGAAGGGAGTCGCTTTTTCGAGTTCCTTGCTGCTAACCACTCTGTAAACCCACGTGTTGAAAGAGAGCTGAGAGGTTGAGCATGTGGACAAATCCTACTTATGAGTCCTACTGACAGCAAGTAATCTCAAAATGCAAGGTTATGAGGATTACCAAACAGAAATACAAATTGCTCACATATTTTAGAAAACAGAACACTGAGGGACTTGACAGGTTAACTACTTCAGGTCTTTACAGCAGGGATCAAGTGATTTGTCACTGCAACACAGTAGTCCACAGATAACAAGGGCATTGTCAGGATGCACTCAGCTACCATTGCCTCAGTTATCAGGATATTTATGTATGACAGGAATATTATGGAGTACTGACACAGATTTTATTTACGCATTAGTACTTATTGCAGCCATATACATTTCTCAAGGAAAATATAAACATCTGCAGCCTCTGCATTGACATACAGTTCTTAAAACCACATTGAAAGTTATAGCAAAAACATGATTGCTTTTGTGACAGTGGGGTGAGGAATTTTTGCTTAGTTGAGAGATGTGCATGTCAAATATAATTAAGTAAACATGATGAAGAAAGCGTCTACTGTCAGTCAAGAAAAAAATATATAGTACATTAAATCAAATACTCTAAAATTTTTACATCAGCATCTGAACTGTTAACTTGATGAATTTCTTTAACGTAAATTGTGACTTTATGCAGTACCTATCTGGTATCCAGGCTTTAGTCGTTTTATTGAAGAACATTAAAGAAGCAGGAGGCAAACATTTAGTAGAATATGGGAATTAAAGATTAGCATATAATTCTGCAGCATTTAACAACATAATCATTTTAATAGCATCCACTGTATTACACCATGGACATGATAATGTTTTATGCTGATTGCATTTATGAACTTGGAACCATAAACCTAATCTGCACAGGTCACTCAATTCCATTATGTTACATAAAGACAAAATCGCAATACAGCAAACTTCAAACTCCTGGCATTTCTATTTGGCTTGGCTTTCTATTTTGTATAGCATTTTAACTTTGACTGACAAACAAACTTTCTTCTGAGACATGCTGTCAGAACATGCTAAACAAATGAATAAACACACAAATAGCATTTATCGCATCATTGCATACTTCAGAGGTTAAATTTAGGCTAAAAGTATGAAGAGTGATGCAGTTATTCAACAAATTTTATCAGCTGTAAAATGGTCAACTGTCTTACTCCATAAAGAGCTAGTGGAGACACAAGAGCTGAATAATACAAATGAATAAATGTTATTCATGTTACGCATACATGTTTCATTGAGATTTGGAAGTTATTTATACTGGTACAAATCACAGACGTACATTATGGAAAGGATTACTTTAACACCCTTAACATATGCATCTGTGTGATACATCTATACAGCACATTTCAACATTTGTAGGATTGATTGCACATTAAACTGTGGAATGTTTACAAATTAAACTTTTAAACTTGTCATGAGGTATTGTGTAGCACTGTAATCATTTATGATCCACAGGATAGAAGGACAGACGGAGAACTCTTCTGAGATGTATATAGTTTTAATATGTATTACAATGATCACATATAGCAGATAGTTTTCAGTGCACAAGCTGGTGGTTTCATGCAGCATTTGAAGTAACCAAAGCAATTCAGTGTTCTAGAAACAGAATCAATGTGGCAGTGAAATAAAGGATAAAAATATACCACTGACAAAGACAATTTCCCATATTCAGTGCCCTTTATTAGTTAAATATTTCACATTAATGCAGTAGCAACTCGGCATGTAAAAATCTACTGCCAATCATTAGCGGACCGGAGTTCCACTGTGGCGACCCCTAACCGGGAAAAGCCGAAAGACACAACAACAACAACAGTAGTTGTATAACACTAAATTTATCAGTACAAGAACTTACTGCTGTGTTTTATTTAAAACAGTAATTATTCATAGAATACTGGTATTTGTATAACAGTATCATACCATGCCTGAAAACTGGCATACCTTCTATAAGGAAGGACCTCATGTTTAAGAACAGCCCCTAAGTGCTATTTCCATACTGTTGGATTTATAGCTCTTATTTTAACTTCACATGCAAGAGATATTTTAGTAAGAGAAGCAAATGAAGCAGACAGGGTGAGAGCCCAGCAGGTAATTTACTCAGGACTGCAGATATCTTATCCACCAATGACATCCACCGTCATTTCCACTGAGGAGCATAAAATGAGCAGTTTGCCACAGAGAAACTGCTCTGAGAGGAAGTCGCATTTGTGCTACACATTTGGAAACATATTAATTTCCACCTTTAGCATTCATTGCCATGAGTACAATATTTCATTCTGTTCATCACTTCTCTGCTGAGGTAATGTGTGTGGGCAACCATTATCTTATGCAGGAAGTCCTTTTAGCAGCACCATTTCATTGTGTTCATTGTTACCTCTGTGGCCACAGACAATGTAGCCCTTTTTTCTTCTTCTAGAATTCTTTTATCTATTTTCATTTTGCATAATGAATGTTTTATTGTTATGTTTGAACAATATATTCACTATAATGGCTCTCTGTATTTAAAACTTGTGCATCACTTGTTCTTCACCATTTGGCAAGATTTAAGATAATATGCTACAACTGACTCTCCAACTTGAAAGTTGTCATTTCATGCCCAGTGGATGAACAGTCTGCCTGGCACAGGCCAGCCACATTATGGTAGTCCAAGCCTGAACTATGCAGGAATTTGAAATTAAATAGCTGCAGTTATAAGGCTCACCTGCACATTTTGTGTTTTCATCTTGTTGATATAGCCGCAACACTGGAGCATAGACTGCTACTAAAGTGAATTACACATCATTTAGTATTTTTTTCAGGGTGGTAAGCTCTCACTTGATAGATAGGCATTATCTGTCAATTGTAGACTACTTAACTTATGCTTTGCTTAGTTTACAACTCAGGAAAAATACTAGATATTATTCCCCATCAAAACTTTGTGATAGCAGTGCCCCTAAGCCTGAATCTGAAGAATTAGTATGGACTAAAACCAATTTATACTTCTCAATCTCTTAGTGCAAGAAATCTAGGAAAGCCTGCCATAAAGGGGTCATGGGCCCAAAAATAGGAACACATTTTAAATAGTGCTCTCATAAACTTAGAAAGCTGCTAGAATAACAGGATTTCTGTTAGCATGCATTTTCTGAAGGATATGGAGTCTTAACCTCAAATGTATGTCATTATATGGTGACTTTATTCTCCAAGTCGTCCAGATGATTTGCCGGAAAATCACAATTTTAACGAAGAACAGACCAAAAATATGAGGCAAAAATCTGGACATTCTGTGAACATCTGGGCAGTTCAGAGATAGAAACCAGTCTGCTAAAATCAAGAGATAGCAGCACAGGCAATAAATATAATGCTTCCTTTAACTGACAGAAAACAATGTTGGCTTCTACTGCTCACTTTACTTTGAGAGGTAACTGTATCTTGGTTGGGTAATAGGTATGTAATGGGACTTGCTACATTTGCAAAATGAGGTACAGACTTCTTTAATAACCAACTAATCCCAGTGGCGGCTTGTGCCATCAGACTGCAGTACTGTAGCCCCCCCAGCTGTGAAGAAAGAAAAAAACATTTAAAACATTTAAAAAATATTTATAAATTATTTCAATTTGTTTCTACTATTGTATTACTTTACTTACTAATTATCTACTACTGCTGGCTGGCTGACACGCTAATAAGCCTCAGAACTCAAACTGCGCATGCTCAGTGAGTTCTAGGCTTTCAAAAAAAAAATAGTTTTCTGTAAATCTGGACTACTGTTAAAGCAGTCCAGATTAAGGAGAGAAGGCATCAGTGTGATGCCCAGAAGTCTATGCAGTTTAACCGCACGGTAAAATGGAAGGGGATCAGACTACCATGTCAGCAGTCTCATAAGTGACGTGGATGGCTGGTTGGCTACTGATTGGTTCTCAATCTCTTCCCGCACTTTGCATGCTGTGAAAAATAGAGCTAGAACCAGTTAGTAGTAGTACTTTAGTTTATTGAGTTCCTAACTTTGATCGGACACAGTGTGTGCACAGTCTGTCCTGACTGACACTGCTCAGACTGATTTTTTTGTCTGTTCGCTTCATCTGATGGTATGTATGCATATTTTTTTTTCTAATAATAATATTATGGTTATTTAATCTTAGATGGTACCTGACATGGTTCAGTGGAATGTTTAAGCACACCACAACAGTACTGACATGTAATGTTGGAAATGGAAAGCCTTTATTTATTGGCACTTTTTTCCTTGTATTAATCTGTGGTTTAGAATTTGGACTGAGTGCACACTTATGTTATGCTTGCCATTTATGGTGTTAGTCATTTGTACAGACCGGGCGTAGCTCTTTTACATATTGTCTTTCTTTCTGAAAGACAGAGACAAGTTACGCACAACTGTAAAGAATTGCTTCTCAATAAAAAGGATTTGTGCTTCACCGATTACCATTATGCTACCCTAACAATGCAACCCAAGTAATTGAGTTTCAAAACACTAACTATAAAACACCCCCAGCAGCCAGCTCCAGCACTAACCCCAAAACCTAACTGTAATCCTAAAAGCCAAAGATGTCTTTATAGTCTTAATTGAAGTGCTCCACGTCCTGCTAGCGGCATGAGCGATATGTTTCAAACTCAAACAGCTGTACTTTTCTTGTGCTGAGCGACCTATTGATCAACACAACAAGTAATCATTGTCTGAGATACCTGGGGTTATAGTTGGGTGGGTGAATGCTTTGCTTGTTTAGAAATGTGCTTTGAAATATCAAACACTTAAGCTAGTCTCTATCCAGCACTTTGTTCGGCTTGAATACCCGGTCTACAGTCTTTCCATATTGTAATGTGCTGGCTTGAATACACCATCTTTCTGTATTGTAACCAACAAAGTTATTCATATGTTTACCAAAAAACACTGCTACTATTTATTATTATGGTGCTAAGCTGGGTCCACACTATTTTGAACGTTAATTAATTAACGTGGCAGAAAAGGACATATTTTTCTGAAGCACCAGAAATTAAAATTGGGTGCTGCTGGAATACACCAGGAGTTTTAGAGATAAGTTATGCTGTCATAATAGGAACAGAGTTTTTAAATTATTTAGGAGCAGTTAGAACACACTGGGGGCTCAAAGAAAATGTGTTTTGTGTAAGTATTTTTACAGCCTTGCTTGTCTTACTTTAAGCAACAGCTGTCAGTTCTGCCTGCTACATTTGTAGACTTTCAGGTGGAGTTGGAGTCTGAGATATTATTAGGAAGTTGCTAAATGTGAACATAACCTTAAGTGCAGGTGGAAGGCATTGAAATGGAGTGTATTGCCACTTATGACTTTAGTATTCAGAATAGCTTTATGTTTTAGTAAGTGTCCTGGATAATGTGATATTTTTGTTTTGCATCTCCTGTAGTTAATTATATTTTATAGCATTTAATGATACTCTGACATTCTTTTTTATAGTGGGAGCTGGAAAGTACTTTTGTTTATTGTAGATATGTTTGTAGGGAATGATTGTTTACCCTGAGAGGTTAATGCTGTATTTTGCTGATGTCTGTCTAAACATCTACAATTCAAATTTGTGCTGCACATCGTTTAATGTATGCGATTTTCTAAACCAAATTCTTTATCATTGCATGATTTGTATCTCGATCATGAACATGAATTCATTTTTTATGTGAATGTAATGAGGAAAAAAATATGTGACTGTTAGATTAGGTGAGGGCATGTGCATTGTACTGATTTAGAGAAACTGAGAGTTCTGAAGTCGCCAATAAATGGGGTGCTGCACAATCAGGTGAGATTTAGTTCCTTATGACAGGAGAAGAGTGCTTAATGAAGGAGTGTTTTGTTTTGTAGTGTTGAGGATAAAACTGGGTGATGCATCTTGTAGGCTATTTCTGATGTGGAAATGAGATATATTTAAAGTTAATATGCCAGTAAGTGGAGGGAAGATGGACTCCAAATGATAGAAAGACTAGTTATGAACAGAAGAATGCAAGCCAAATAATAGGAAGAGTATTGGCCAATTTTGTGTGTGTGTGTGTGTGTGTGTGTGTGGGGGGGGGTTAAATCTTTTTTTTTTTATTTTACAAATATAAAAATAGGGAACAGAAATGATAAGAGAGAGAGTTTAGGAGTACCTGTCAGACACCGAGTGATAGGAAGAGTATTGGCTAATTTTGTGTTTTTTTTAAATCGTTTTTTTGTTTTACAAAAATAAAAATAAGGCACAGAAATTATAAGAGAGGGACTTTAGGAGTACCTGTCAGACATTTTGAATACTTTCTAATATCTGTTAGAATGTTTATGTCCAGTTATTAAACAAGGCCTTTTGTGTAATCTATGCAATTCATGTGACATTCATTGTGGGACGTTTAGTAGTGTTCAGGTGATGGAGTGCCTTAGTTTGGTAGTTATTACAAAGTATGCATCTGTTTTTGTCAAGATGGATAGCAGAATGCTAAGAACATTCCCATTCACTCTGGAGTGTGTGTGTGTGTGGGGGGGGGGGTATTGTGCTGTACACTTTCTTCAAAGTATTTTGTGGTAGTTACATACAAG
Source organism: Protopterus annectens (assembly GCF_019279795.1). Lineage (NCBI taxonomy): Eukaryota > Metazoa > Chordata > Ceratodontiformes > Protopteridae > Protopterus > Protopterus annectens. Next base: position 1,789,559,482 of record NC_056735.1, on the reverse strand, counting down.
GTGTAGTGTTTTAAAAAAAGTTTCCAAGGACATAGCTGTCAGTAGGACAGGACTGCAATATTAATTGAGGGGATCACTTTAAATTAATTTCTGACTACATGTAGGGTCCATCATATAATCTTCAAATATATTTTTCTTGGATGTAATGCATAACAAACAGGACAAACATCAGAAAAGTTATCAGCACAAAGCTGTTGCAGCGATGTGTTTGTATATGTTTTTCAGAAGACTAAGATGTCTGCCCACATTATTTATTTGCCATGATATTCAGTTCCCTTTCCTTTCACAGGAACAGTTTTGGAAGAGAAATTCAGTATCCTTTAAAATTTGTCAGATATAGTTTGATTTGCCCATGCATTCACACACACACTTTCTCCTAGACTACAGTATTTAGTTAGATGGCTCATCAAGAGATATCAAAGGGGGAGGGAGGGGCATCAAGGATAAATGAAGGTGTTTATTTAATTTCACTAACATCTAAAATGAATCTAGTAAATTCTGGATTCTTTCTGGTCTGAGGGGACACGTTGGATGACTCTCTTAGTCTCTTCTAGCAGTTTTTTTTTATTTCTTAAACTGCTGGTTCCCTCTGACTGGTTAGAACATCCGGGATCCTTTTGAATTTTTTTGGGAAGGTTGTGAAAGGGAATTGAGTGTATTTGTATATACACACAGACACACACACACACACACACACACACACACACACACACACACACACACACACACACACACACACACACATATGCTTTACATGCTCTTCTGCTGTGTCCTTTTTAGAGAGAAGAATGATAAACAGCATATGGAGGCAGAGACCGTCAGCCTGTGTGTGTACAGATTTTTGCAGACTATCCAGATTTTTGTACAACATTTCTAGTCCATTTTATTGTGTTTTTCTGGCAAATTAGTGGCAAATCATTAAAGACTGAAGTTAGAAAATGACAGACATTTCAGTTTCAGATTTCATACCCTTCAGAAAATTCATACTGATGCAACATCTACTATTTTATTAACTTTCTGTTTGAAAGGGCAATGTTTAAAAATAGTCCTTATTTGTGGGGCTTTTGTTCCACTTATGGCTTAGTTGAGAGTAAATGTGTCAGGGCCATCACCGTCAGCCAGAGACATTTTAAATTGTGACAGTGACATGCTTGTTGTACCCCACTCCCCCCATGTAGTGACTTTGGATGTGTCCAAGCAAGGCAAGGAGCAGTTATGCAGTGAAGTGTGCAGACAGAATATCCCCCAATCCAAGGTAGACATAAGTACAGTGGCTTTTCATCTGTCCTTTATTTTGAAGAATGTTCTGGTTTTCTGTCATAGTTTTATACTATGGTTTGCTTCTTATTCAGAAAATGCATGTTTGGCTGCATGTTACTTGTAAATTATAATTAGAACTTCAGTGCAAGGAGATTAGAAGAAATGTAGTGGCTTGAGAATGAGTACTGCTTGTTTTTTTATACTTGATTTTGACTGGCATGGCATTGTAGTAATGTAGTTGAAAAGTTATTTCTTTTTTCATGCCTCACAACTTTTTTGTTTCCATCTAGATATTAAGTAAGCTGTCATGTAGCCAATGCATTGAATTTTTTTTTTCTACACTTCATTTTGTTTTGATTGTACTCTCATAATGATGGTTTGGCACCCAGGGCAGGGTATTTAATTAGTCCCAGTTTTTTGCAGTTTTTAGCATAGCTCCACCCCTTTCTAGTGGGCCACACACCTCCCCATTGGCCCCACCCATTCAGCTGACTCCTGCAGCCCCCTCTTTGATTTGAAGCCAACAGCCGCCACAGACTAATCCCAAAAATCTGCTCATTCATTTCTTATTGTCTAGTATAGGGTCGTTTTTCACTGCTTCTCCTTTTTCTTTTTCAAGCTGAACAATCCCCCTTCATATTGAATATCCTAGGGTATGATTTGTGCTATAATTTTTGTTAAATGTTTCATTTTTTCTCTTAGGTTATTCTATTTATACTTAAATGTTCTGTCTGCTGCATGTGTTAACTCACCTTTCTCACACTCATACTCTCTTATTTCCCTCAATTTATACCCCTCAGAAAACCTCCTTCTTTTTCGACACAAACTTATCTCCTGCCATACTAACCCTATCTCCATAACTACTAGCAAATCCCTTCAGTTCACAAAAGAACCCAATCTCATCTCCTTACTAGTTACTCACCTAAACAATTCCATACTACATCTGATTAGCACTCTCACATCTGGAGACATCCATCCAAACCCAGGCCCCACCAATATAACCGCTATACATAAATCCCTATTATTCGCTGCCTTTAACTCCCAAAGTGTAGTAAACAAAGTCCCAAACCTTCATGCTTGGCTCACACACAATAAACCTGACATCCTGACTATTTCTGAAACCTGGCAAAAACCACACATTAAAGACTCTGAAATTGTTCCTCCAAACTACTCCATCATAAGAAAAGACAGACCTCATAAAAAAGGCGGAGGAGTAGCCCTCCTATTTACTTCCTCCCTAGTAGTTACTCCCTACAACAAACCTATTCCACACTTTAACAACGCCGAACTTCTCCTCACCCTACCACAAATCAATAAGCATAAACACATATGTATAGCTTCCCTTTATATCCCCCCAGGTGATAATATCTCCACACTCGAACTTATCCTTTCCTGGCTATCCAGTAACATTAATAATGAAACCATAATCCTAGGAGATGTAAATATTAACTGGGCCCTTATCCAGACTCCTACAAATCCCATTAACATAAACCTCTACAATTTCTCACAACTGATCACTTCAGTAACTCACCCTGCCAAAAACTCCTCCAATGGGAGTATATTGGATTGGATTCTAGTCTCCCATCCTCACTATTTCACCAACAGTGGCACTCTTCCCGACCCACTTGGTGACCACATACCCACCTTTACCCATCGGCTTCCCACTATCCTCCAACGAACCCACAACTACATTACTATCCGTGACCAAAAAAACTTCAACCCAATCACCTTTTCAAACTCATTACAAGCAATTAACTGGAATTGTTTAAAAACACTACCCCTAGACAATGCTGTCTCACACTTTAATTCAACATTTTTAAAATTACTAGACTCCCAAGCTCCCTTACGGACAAAGAGAATAAAAACTAAATCAGCCCCATGGCTCTCCAAAATTACTCTTGCTACCATGAGACAGAGAGACAAAGTCTGGGCACACTACCAAAAACATAAGACAGCACCACTCCTTAACGAATATAAAATGCTCCGAAATAAAGTAAAAAAACTCATTACTTCTGATCATCAAAACTACTTCTCTACACTCCAAAACCATAATAAAAATAACCCTCAAAAGTTCTGGAAAGGGATCTCTACTCTCCTCCACCCTAGCAAACCAGATACTCCTTCTCCAGACCCAAATGCTCCAGTACTTGATTTAGCCACCCAATTTAATTCTTTCTTTATTGACTCTATTTCCAAATTGACCTCCTCATTCTCCAACACCTCCCTACTATCCAATACTCCCTCACCCACCCCCACACTCTCTACTTCTACACCCTACTCCCCACCCACTAACTCTTCTACCCCCTCTTCTACACAAACTCTATCCTCATCTACACCACCCCAAAATTTCCCCCCTCCTGACTGCACCCTCTTCTCATTAAATCCCATACCTACATCTACTATAAAGAAACTACTTCAGAAATTGAAACCATGTACCAATGCTCCTGACAATATCCCTTCTTACTTTCTCAGTATAGCAGCTGAAACTCTAGCCTACCCTATTAGCATCTTAATTAACCGCTCCCTACAAGAATGTACAGTTCCCCAAATCTGGAAACAAGCCTTTATTATACCTCTACACAAAGGTGGCAACAATAATAACATTACTAATTTCCGTCCCATAGCCATCCTGTCCCCCATTTCAAAACTCCTAGAAAAATGTGTCCATCTTCAAATCCTTCCTCACCTCCTAGACAACCATCTTATAACTCCCACACAGCACGGTTTCAGACCTAACCACAGCACTATGACTGCTCTCCTCTCCTTCCTTGAAACTGTAAATAAAGCCCGTGACTCTGGACAAATTGTTTCCACCTTACTTCTTGACCTCTCCAAAGCCTTTGATACTATCTCACACAGCCTGCTCTTAACTAAACTCTCCAAACTTTACCTATCTTCCACCTCTTTGAACTGGTTCTCTAGTTATCTATCTAACAGAAACCAAGCTGTAAAATGGAAAAAAGCCACCTCCTCTTTCCTTAGTACCCCTACAGGAGTTCCACAAGGCTCCATACTTAGTCCTCTTCTCTTCAATATTTTTATTAACGACTTCCACAAATCAATCCCATACTCTAGCATCATCCAATATGCAGATGATTCAACTATCATCTGTTCTGCCTCTTCTATCACTACACTACAAAAACTTACTCAAGATGCCTTCTCTTCCACAGAGCAATGGATGCTAAGTAATCATCTATCCCTCAATGCTACCAAGACCAAACTAATGTTATTTACTCCTTCTAGAGTCACTCCTCCCGACCTAAATACATTCTTAATTACTAGTCAAAACAACTCACCTCTTGAAATAGTGTCAGAGACCAAACTACTTGGGGTCCAAATCGACAACCAACTCAAATTTAATTCTCACCTGCAAATAAACATCAAAAAAACACATCAAAAACTTGGCATGCTTTATAGACAGAATGCCTACCTCACATCTGCCACTAAAATCACTCTGTCTACTTCCTTCCTTATCCCCTCCCTTCTCTATGGTGCCCCACTACTAACTAATCTTCAGTCCTTGTTAAAAAAACAGCTTACCTACTGCTATAACAAAATTGCAAAATTAAGCCACCAGCCATAACTCCTCCACTCACCACTGTTTATCCCTCCATAAACTAAAATGGCTAGAACTTCCCAACCAACTAACTTACACTCAACTAACTCTAGCCCATAAGCTTATTCTAAACCCCTCCCTCTGTCCCTCCCTTTCCTCTGCCTTTAAAATGCACCTACCTAACAGAGTTCTAAGGTCAAATAATCAAAATCTACTAGAAGTGCACAAACCTACTCATCCCCCAGGCAAAAGCCTTCTGTCCTTCAGCCTCGCTCGCCTCTGGAACTCCCTACCCCCACTCATCCGCACCACCTCTAACCACTCTACCTTCAAAAAGTCTCTTTTCTTACATCTAGCATCACAGTGGGAATGCTCATGCTCCCACCCTACATAACTAACTCTACTCATAGTCCTCTAATATCTTATCCTACTTTATCTAGCTACTATGTTTGTTCTCTAATCTGTATTAATGTTTAACATTTGTTCTATTACTAGTATTTTTCTTCTCAATGTATTAACTGTTATGACTGCTACTGTATATTTGATAAGTTTTCACTTGTATCCTGTCTACATTGTATTAATAACTCTCTGTACCTACATTTTCTCTGTCAAATGTTGAATGTACATTTTGTTTTTGGAGCTTTTCTCCCCAGGACTCCATTGAAAACGGGTTCTTTATGGCCCAATGGACTATCCTGGTAAACCAACTGCAATAAATAAATAAATAAATAAATTAACAAGTATTATACAACGACCCCCCATTAATATTCAAAAACGTACATGCTGATTGGTCAGCGTGCACGTTGTAAATCAGTTATAGTAATGGAAAAAAGGTCCTGTCACCCGGACTTTTTCCATTACTATAAATCTTTTTTTTAAGCAACGGAGAACGCAAGATCTCCATTGCTTCATACTGTCTCGCTATGTTAAACAAGTTTAACATAGTGAGACAGCTTTAAAAAAGCAACGGAAATTCTCCTTTGCTTTTTTTAAAGCTGTCTCGCTATGTCAAACTCCTTTAACATAGCAAGACAGTTTGTAAAAAGCAACAGAGATCTTGCTTTCTCCATTGCTTTTGCCCACAGCTCTGATGTACTGCATAGGCATACGCATGCACAGTACATCAGAACTGCCGCAGAATACCAGACAGCTGCAGAAGGGCAGCAAGGAGGCATTATACAATGTCATTATTTAAGAAAAGTAATTATTTTTTTTCTTAAATAATGTCATTGTATAATAGCAATAACCCACTTCTGGGTGTGGGTAATGCTGGATTTACCCATGGTTGGCTTTGTTTGGCCACTCAGACTTCGCCCTTGTGACCAAACCACAACAACCATGGGTAAATCCAGTATTATCCACACCTAGGCGTGGGTTATTGCTATATTGTACCCTTCTCTGCTGTGTATTATGTTTCTTGATAATTTAAGGTATTCACTGCTCTATGAGTTCAGGCTGTGACTAAAAAGGGTCAACAGACCAGCTCACTTACATGGTAAACAAATAGCAATCAATCAGACAATCAATCAATCAATAGATAGGGATAGGAGTGGATGAGGTCTGGCTGGAAATGCTGAAGTTCTGTACATTTTTGCAGTTTCATTATTAATGTATCTTATTAATGTTGCATGAAAGAGTTATGATACTCAGCAACATTGTAAAAGACTACACCAGGCTACGGTAAAGGAGATTTAATCTTACAGAAGAGCATCTGTTTCCAGTGAAGCAGTGTGGATTCTACCCAGGCCATAAAGCAGTGAATGGCTACTTTGCCCATGAAGGATAATCTAGGGGTATGCCAAAACTATCCATATGTTTTTTTTTTTCAGTAGGGAAAGTGAATACTCTTACCCTGGACCCTCTTTTCTTATGGGAGGTGCTGTAAGAGGAATGGGTTGCACTCCATTGGTGCATGTCATTCAAGTGGCACTAAAAGCTTTATTAACTTTAAGCTGCAAGTCCAAAACATCTTACTGAATAACTTCTGTGTAGCCCAGTAAGGTCATTAGTCTGTGCAGTCCTTAGACATTAACCTAAGCAGAGAAGCAAATAAAAAAAAAACTGTTCCCAAGATGGACTATAGCAACACAGCCTTATCATGGAGTAACAGTTTATTGCAAGCATTAGTCCCAATACCCTACTTACTCAGTACTGAACTATACATGACAGATTAGATAGCCTGTCTTTGGTGCCTACCTCAGTGAAGCTGAAAGCAAAACATTGCTTTCAGGTAGCATAGTTCAGTATCCATCAGAAAATGTCTTTTCAAATGTACAACACAATGGGTAGCTAAGCCGAACATTGGTAAAAGAAAGGCAAGTGCACTTAATTTGGTTTTACTTAGTAATTAGTCTTGACATTTCTATGTAATAAAGTGTTGGAGCAGGAGATAATTAAATAGTTTCATTAGTTTGAGGTAATTTAAGCCTTAAATATCCTAGTAGCACAAGAATGAAGTTCAGTTGTCATATGATCAAGCACAGAGTTAATGCTGCTGTATAAGAATGCAATGGGAAGCAAGCTGTTCCACATTTGTGGACAACAATGTATTATTTAAAACAGAAATAAAGTAAAAGATATAATAACAAGCATTAGTTTTTGCTGCTTCTAACAAGATATTAAGAGACAGAAGTTGGAGATCACATCAGAAGATGACTGCCTTTATTCATGGCAGAATATGATCACTTTTGTCTTTATTACAAGGCTTAATCAGGTCTAAAAATTTTTGGTACAAAAATAGACTTTAAATATGCTGCTTAATAAAGGACCCACTGCAGAGTGGGGCAGGGTGTTACATACATAGAGATATCTGACCAATATAATGGAGTAAAGTTACAGAAATAGCTAGTAGGAAATTATATGTAAAGGAGTTAGTGTGACAGTATTACCAAAAGATTTTGGAGTCAAGTTGCAAAACTGGCTAATGGAAGATAATAAACAAAAAAGAAGGCTAAATGAGAACCAGTCACTGAGGGAAGAAGTTTGTATTATTTATTTATTTATTTATTTATTTATTTATTTATATTTGTTTGTCAGGGTAGTGTACTGATCTCATTGCAGCATTTGTGCAGCCTATGTGAATAGTATCACATAAGAAATCAACAAAACATTTGCAGATACAAGGGTATGCTATAAAACATACACATACTTGCAGATCTAAAACTATGCCACAGCATTTAGTTCAAGAAGTAGATTACAAAGTCAAAACATGAATGAAAACTGAATTATAATTAGCAGAGCTTTTTGGTTAAGATGTAGCCATATTGATTGAGATGACTTATGCTACAGGGATAGCAGCATATCTTTATATAGAGAGGTATGAAGACATTAGAAGAGGCAAGTGAAAATAGTTGCAGGAAGGGATACCATGGGGAGAAATGAAGAGAAAGGCTTGCAGAGGGAAGATGAGTAAAAAGGAGAAAAGTGCGAGAAAGGCAAAGTAAAGAGGGAGGTAAGATGAATGAGAGGCAGTAAGTGAGTGGATGACAAGATAAGGAAGGATGAATTGCTATGTGTGTTCTGATTGTGAAGTTGAAAGTTAAGAGCTTGGGTGTGAGAGAGCTGCAAGGGCTATGTAACATGACCTGTGTGTGAAGCTCCACTTTATTTGGTTGAAGAGGTTTTCCTTGAGCTGTTGCCTAAAATTTGAGTATGTCCAGACATCTCTGACTGAGAGTGGAATGGAGTCATATAGTTTAGGTGTTAGGATAGAAATGTAGTCTGTGCAATGCAGTTTAGATTATGGACTCAGTAGGGTGGCTTTAAGTTGAGAGATAACAGTGAGATTATATGTGTGGGGGGAGCAGTTGGTGAAAAGTTTATGAGTGTGAAGGGAAGATATCTGAGAAGAAAGTGCTTTGTGAATTAGTGATCTTTGTTGGAGGTTGGCTCTCAAATGTACTGGGAGCCATTTAGCTTTGGTGAGAGTTAAGCAGTGGTGTTCATTAATGGGGGAATTAGTAGATGTCACTGGAGATGGTTTGCAAGCCGGTAGTATTTTTCGTTGTGGCTGCAACTATTATCGATACCCTTTTTCAAGATGAGATAAGAGTATTCCTTTCCCTATCACAACTTTCACTGGCTTGGACAGAAGAGGTGATTGCTTGTTTGCCCAGAACAGTAGTGTGTTGAACTTGCTATGTGTGTTCTGATTGTGAAGTTGAAAGTTAAGAGCTTGGTCTAGCCAAATGCCAAGGTATTTGAAGTATGTGATAGTTGTGGTATTGTTAACATTTTTAATATTAAAGAAGCTGGGTGCTTTGGCTATTTTTTTGGTTGGCTCCTCATAGCATTGCTTTTGCTTTTGAGGGACTGAGTATATGTTTCTGGCCTAACAGCGACTAGCTGAGATTCAACCAATGGGACAGAATCATCACAGTGCCCAGTAAGTCAGATACTTGGTTTATAAAACAATCATGAGGGAAAGTAGAGATTGAAAGTCTCCAAACAGTGCCAATGTGTGCAGCCAGTACCAAAAAGAAGGGGGCTGAAATAATAAGCCATTATGTGTCAGGAGTTGACAGTGACTTTCCTTTGATTACTGCTGTTAAATTTATCTCCATATCAAAACCAGACAACTAGTTTTCATGAATAAAAATACCTAGAAACTCTAGCGATAGTTGTTCCACATCATTGTGCAATTGTAGATGACAAATTCCTTTGGCTGGGAACTATGGTTGTATACTACAATCAACTAGAATATAATTCTTATGACAATGCATAATACAAAATAATGCTGCTTCAAATTATACCATTTTAATAGGTGCATATGTTAGTTTAGACTCTATCCTCTTATACATGTATATACTACATAAGACAAGCTGGACTCTATAGTTCTACTTTTACTATAGTTTTACTTTAGGCTATTTATATTTCATTTTTACTTACTTGTATGTATTTCATAATATAAGTGACTGTGTATTTTTCTTGTTGCGTTGTCTTTTACTTTCTTGAATATATTTATTGGTGAAAACTGCACTGTATATTTTACTTGTTGATTTATTTGTTTTATTGATTTCTTTAGCCTGGAAAGCTTACATGACAAAGTGTCACTTTTTAGGGATGACCTGGGAGCACTGCCTGGTTAAGCAGACTAGGACGTTTTTGTTAACAAAGTGAAATAATCCAAGCATGAAAACATGACAACAGTTGTAGCCATGCTGTTTCATAATACAGGCTCAAAACTAAGTTCTCATTAATCAACCCACCCATCCTTTGTCTTAAGTCTGCTCAAGATTTGAAAGTGATAAGCAAAGAACAAAAAATAAACAAGCCTCACACAAAAATATAACTAAAATAGCAATCTATCTGAAAAAAATGGACCTAAATTCCCAGTCAAATCTACAGTCATTATTAGTTCTAAGGTACCAGCTGCAGTAAATGCCTCTCAAACAAAACCACAATGCAACCAATCCCTGCAGGAAAATGATATTGAATAAAGCAATACCTTTCCACACTAGGCCTATTCATAACAAACGTTCAGTATGGTGTTCTAGTACAACCTCCAGCCCACCCCCCAAAAAAGAAAAATGTGACTGTGAAAAACAAATAAAAAGAAAAAATAATTAAATGTAATTAAAACATTGTATCAAAATGGATAAGCAGAATATGTAAGGAGGGAATGAGTTTTCTCGTATACCTACTACCAAGGATTGGAAGTTTGTTTTGAGAATTACATACTAGTGTGTCACCTACTCATCATGCAATGTGTACCTTTCCCTACAGTATCAAGGGTATTTTATGCATATCTGACACATGCACCAAAATATATAATAATTGAGTATAATAAATAAATATGACTGGATAGGTGAATAAGGTGTGTGTGTGTGTGTGTGTGTGTGTGTGTGTGTGTGTGTGTGTGTGTGTGCGCACTTAAACGTGTTGAAAGTGTGGTTCATATACAGAGCACTGCCACTGTAATACAGTGACCATTTTGTTGTCTATGTTTCAATGGTAGCATAAAGTACTCTCTGCTGCTCCATCACTGTTGTAACTGCATTATAAAGTAGTCAGACAGCATTGCTGCAAGTGTGCTGTCCTTAAATTGCATTACTGCTACCATTCTGCATGAAAGTGAGAATTTTATACAGAATATCTAACCAGGTCAATACTTGAACTATTCTTTGCATTCTTCTAAGGACAGCTTCTTTTAACAACAAGCAATGCACTTATTTCTTCATGTTAACATCAGTTTTAAGAAATTTTGGTTGCACTGTTATGCACATAATATTTTGTATGCACAAGTAGGATTACTCTGCCTTCTATAATAACTAATAATGTGCTGTTTGTTCACCTCACAATCTTTCTCAAGATGATGTGCTTCCATTTAACATGGCTAGTACCATAGCATTTATAAATTTATATATTATTTATATATTTATATTTATTTATTTATTTATTTATTTATAATATCATGACATTTAGTATAGACAGCTACAGGCTGCATTCAAAATTTGGGTGTCAGCAAAAAAAAAAAAAAACAGCTTTAAAACTTTACATCCTCTAGTCATTTGTAGAGCAGTATATTGCTCTCACACTAAATAATGTATTGTTGTTTCTGATAACAATAATGCTCATTTATCATAAACTAAACTTATGATGAGTAAGAGATTTTGCTTGGATAACAAAATGTAAAATACATAAGTGCACAAATCTCTTTTTTTCATTTTCATGGTCAATATCAAAACAGGCACAATAAATTAATGTTATCTCTGTGCCATCAATCAAAGACGGACAGAGATTTGTCATACAGAGTTAAACTGATAGATACTGTCAGTCTTCCTTGGTTTGCAGGGACATCAATAATTTAATTTAGCAATGCCACAGCTATCAGTCTGGATTATACAAACACATATCAGAAGCATGACCAATAAAACCTTCAAGTTTTGAAAGCAGAGGACATGCACATTCTCTGCTGTCCTGTGCACTTCCTGTCAGAACTCGTAGGGACCAGACTGTAAAATGTTTTCAAACATGGCCAGATGTGCTCGAAGTACCTGACCTTTGTACTATAAATTTTAAGTTCCCAGAGCAACTAGCTAGCTGAATTGACCTATGCTAGTTGACAAATCTGATAAAACCCTTTTACCATGTTTTTCACTTTTAATCAATATTTCATTGTCAAGGAAGGAGCCTATTTATCCCAACAGACATGTAGAAAAACTACTTTATCCTGTTAGATTACACTTTCAGAAGAGAGAAAAGAAAATCAGTCTTTCCTTTATGCAGTGCTACAACTAACATAGTTATTAATTAATTTACTTTTCTGATCAGAGTAATCTCAGTAGGCAAAACCTCCTTTCAGTAGAAATTTGGGGCAACCTTCGTACTGATTAGAGGAGGTGTAGCAAGGGAACCAGAATAGGTGGTCCCTTAAAATGTTGACAGGTGTTGCCTACATTTAAGTAATCCCTTTGTTTGTTTGGTATTGAATTAAATAAATAAATAAATACTTCTCCCACCTGAGCTCCCTCTAACTAAGGGATATCATGCCTCATGCACTGGATATCACCTCAGCAGTGCAGCACCCCTTGATGTTGTGGTACAGTGTCAATACTGGAAAAAATAATCCAAGCACCGAATATGGGAATAGAATTCAGAGATTTTTGAGCTTCCAATTTCAGTGACACATGGGCTATCTGTTGAGCCATGAGAAATTCTTTCACCCTAAAATGCACTCCAGCCACAGGCAATTAAACTTTGTTTTATGATTTTGGAGTGTATATATTATGTTTAAATAACCTATTCATATGAAAATTATAGTATCAGAAAATTGCAGCTCAAATGTATCAATGACAGCTTCAATTTTGAAATGCCTTTCTGGCCCAGGTCATGAATGAAGATGGCCCTTAGATCATTTCACTTACCCAGTTTGCAAAATTAAAAAGAAATAAAGATCTATCTTCTACCAGCTATGGCGCTAATTTCCCAAGGTGAGGCAGCATAGTATCTGCCTCATATATACTGACAATTGACTATTATTATATAACTAAAAATGCATCTGTGGGAGAGCACTTCCATTCATAAAAGGAGACAGATCTCTGAAACTTTGTCAGTGAACAGAAACATATGTATGCTGATGTGTAAAAATAAAAAAATCCTCTAAGTGCCATGATAGGACATTTTAGTCATACTTAGCATTATGCTCACATAAACTACCTCCGCTCACACAGATACACCATTAATGCTTATGATTCCACACTTAAACATACTATTACCAGTAATCACCAAGTTAAAAAAGTCAGGGATCTTAAGGCATACAGATCCTACAGCTACATTGATAAACATACCAGAAATGCTCTAGATATTAGTGACTCCAGTGCCAGGCATAGAGACTACACCCACAAGACTGGTATAGGTGAGACTGACCAACTGTTATCTCTCAAGAACTAGGGTTAGGGATGTCACCAGGGCCCTCCAAGACTCAAAGCATCCAAAATATGACCTTGCCATCACTTATTTTTAGGCTGAATGATCTCAGATTGTCCACTTTGGAGGATATGCAGACAGAGTTGGTGGAGCTGTCACTGTACATTTTTAAGGAAATGAAATCCCATGTTTTGATCATTCTGCCTTTGTAGAATAATGCCAACATACAAATCAGCCATCATTGGCTTCAGTTATTAGTTATGTAAGTGGTATCAGTCTAGAAGGATCGAATTTGTGGCAGCATGGGAGAACCTGGAAAACAGACCTTTCTGTTTGGGTAGGAATGGGAGATGCACCTGCCCTTTGAGAGCTTTTTGCATACTGGCATAATACATTACTATTTCCATAAAAAATGTTTTAGGCAAAATAACATTATGAAACATACCAGCCTGAAAAATTCCAATCTGCCAGGCATTGTGGTGGCTCTGCTCAAAACAAAAAGCCTCACAGGAAAAATGCCTGACTTGAAAACTTTACTTTATCAAGGGTGCATGCACATCTGAAATTACTAGCTCCCAGAAATCTGGAGTAATATGTGTACATGGAGACAAGAAAGTGTATCCTACAACCCAAATAGAAATATAAGGCTCCCTCTTGAAATGTTAGCATTAGTAACATCAAGTGTCAACAGACTGAAAAAGAAAGAGTCAACTGCAAGAGAAAAACTAATCTCAAACATCAATTTTCTCCTTTAAACTTATTTTTTGCAGGGAGGCAAGTCCTGCCTCTGAATTATATATACCAACTCCAAGATTGCCATACCACAGAGAAAAGGACTAGTCTGAATAATGGCCATCTTGGACTTGATACATACAAGTCCGTTGTTTTGGCCATTCAGTCTCTGCATTTAAGAACTTGCTCATGTGGCTCCTGACATTTCAAATGGTTACCAAAATGCAAACTGTTCTAGGCAAACTGCTACCACATAGTAGCTTTAGAGCCTAGTTTGATATATGCTAGAATAATTGGGCAGCACTTCTCCCATTTCTAAGAGTTATGATAAGTGTGGAGTGGGAGGAAAAACATATGTACTGATAGAGAAACTGCCTTAACAAAGAGAAAGCTGTGGAATTATACATTTTAAAAGGCAGTAAGGTTTGGATTTGCATGAAAGATGTATCTAAAACTGAATCTGGTGGGTACGACTACAGAAGGGATTAATACAGAACTTGATAAAGATAGACTCACATTTAAAGAAAATCTAAATAAAATACCAGCAGTCAAAACATTGAAAGAAGTCTAAAATTATGAAAAGGTCTACAAAAATAGGTACTAAGAATGAGGCAGATTAGTCACGTGATGATGAAACAAAAAGGAAGACATGCAAACAGAACTATAAACAGGAAACTACACTGGCGCACAAAAGGGACTCTAGTGTTACAATAATAACCTACCAGGAGAAAAGCTGCCAACACTCCAGATCAAAGGGAATTACTTTTTTCAGTTGATATTTCTAGATAAGGATATAAAGCTGTACCATCTTTAAGATATAGAAAAGTAAACCCACCACCTCCCATCAGATGAGAGATGACAGTAATGCTGAACCTTTCTAATCTCCATAGAAGCCATATCAATTTAAAAAAGCCCACTAGGAAGACAGCGCTATAATCATGGTTACAGTAAACAAAGAAAGAAATGAAGGGGAAGGAAGCATTGCCAAGATGGTGAGCAGTTAACAGGACTGTTTTTTTTTAGCTCTGCTTCATTTAAAAATCTCTGCCAGGATTTTTACTAAAAAAACTCAAACAGAACTTTTCAAAACTTGATGGGTTTTTAATTGAACATCTGCTGAATAATTTGCTACAACAAATAACAAGTATGAAACTATTTTAATTTTTTTCCCTATCAAGAAAACTAGAAAGAACTAATTGTCTCAGAATGAGACACCCTAAGCCCAGTGTACAGGACAGACATACAGGCTATACTAAGTAACAGTGAGTCATCTGTAAAGAAAGACAAATTAGAAAACAAAATGGACAGTTTTAAAGAGAAATGTCAACACAAGTTGAAGTGCTGAGTGAATCTCTTAAACTACAATCATCACAAATCTCAAGTATACAAAAGGCAATGTCTGATTTTGATGGAAGATTACTGAAAATGAGAATAACACTGAATTTCTTCTGAAGTAAAACAACTTATTCCGGGAAAAAGTAGAACAGATCTAGAAGGAATAACATCAGGACTTAAGGGATTCCTGAAAAAGAAGAGAACCTGCTGAAGCTTTTTCCTTTGGCATCAAAAGGATGCATAGATCATTTTCTAACTCATCTTAAAAATAAATAAATAAATAATAAATAAACCTCTTCACCCAGGTCAGTGATCATAACATTTTTCTGAATCAAGATGAGGATTTACTCTTAAAAGCGGCATGGGCTAATTATCTAGAAAAAAGAAAATACTATAAGCTTTGACAATGACTACTCAACATTGGTGATGTCAAAGAGAAAAGCTTGTGTGCCAGTTGTTAAAAGCTTAAAGAAAAACAATATTAAAGCACAAATCTTGTTTCCAGCAAAAATAAGGATTCACCTTCCAGAAGTTAAGAAGATTTTGGACATCTTGCAAGATGCAATGGACTTTATCCAGAAAAATAAAATCCTAGAAAAACAGAAGAAATGGACCGAAATCTTTAAACTTCTTTGAATAGAGATGCAACAAGAGATGGTTGGTTAAGAAAATACAAAAACAGTAAAAACAGAAGGACAAATTAAATCAATATATTTCATAGTAATGAATTCTTATTAATTTACAGGAGTGTTTGAATACCTATGAACAGGTGTTGAATAATTATTTTTACAAGGTAAATTATTTATTTATGTCCCTACTTCAGATGGTTACTGGTTCCCTTTTTAAAATGTTACAGTTTGATTATTTTCTCTATATATGAAATTAAAGCCACTTATTTTCATTTAGAGTTTAAAACATTAAACTATTCATTTTATTAAAAGTTAATCATTATTATGATGAAACTTATGTTAGGTCGCACATTTCTTATATCTTGGCATAACTGAGTAATGAACTATTAAATATAATGCAAAATGCAACAAATGACACTAAAGAGGCATGTTAAGTTACATTCTATGGTTTTAAAATGGTCCAGTAGTGTGCTACTGATAGCATAATTGACCTGCAATAGCATCCAGGAAAGACATGCTAAGTTATAAGCAAAGTATAAATATATATATCTTTTTCCATGTATAAAAGTAACTATTGAAATGATATCAAAGGGTTAAAGTAACATTCACACTTTTACAAGTTATACCTGGATCACACATAACTGTCATTCTTTTAATTCAAGTTTATATGTTATTTCTCCCTTAAAAATGGCAGTCTGCTTTATATTAAACATCTCATACAAATAGTGCTTGCTGAATCATCAGATGTTATTTCTTTGAGTGCAATGGCTTTTTAGTGGCTAGGATACCTTGAGATGTTTTTTTTTTGTTTGGAGGGGTTTGAGGGATTGATGTGTGGTTTGGAGGTGGCTTGGATTCAGTTGTGATTGTTTTTGTGTGGATTGTAACTGATGGACTGTTCATTTTCAAGCCCTTATCATGAAAACCAGCTTAAAACAACTTAGAGTCATGAGCACTTTTGTGATGCTTGGGGAGTTCTGAGAATTTTGAGAACTGCCCAAGTTGCTTTTTCCTGTCTAAAAGAAAATGACCATAACATTTTAAATCATATGCTAAGATGTTAATGAATACAAGTTAGATAATAATCAAAGTACAGTGAATTGCATTCTATACTGCTGTCAGTTATTAAATAGTTCTGAATGCTTGCAGTTTACCAAGAGGATAATTTATATACTAGAGTATAGAATGACACTTCTGATAAAAATTAGGTTTGTGTTTCTCTGTTATGGTCTCTTTTTAATGATAACTAAACTTAATATCTCAAAACAATTTATTATGGAAAGTTTGAATCTTAAAAGGGACACTTTTTCAGATGTTTGTTCAGATACTACTAGATATAATATTTAAGGAAAAAATAGGACTGATTCTAACAGTAGTACTAGATTAAAGAGTATCAAATATATAAGGGTAAAGATAAGTGTTTCATTATATGATACTCTACACTAAGATTATAGCTAAAATATAAAACCTATGATTATAGTAGTAGTAGTAGTACAAGACATAGTATACAAATAGAAATAGAAAGAGATCAGAATAAGTAAATATGTATATAGTTAAAGAATCTAAACTTCTCTACAAGGGTGGGAGGTTGGTATAGTGGTTACAGTGTTCACCTTATAGGCACAAGGTGCAGAGTTTGATTCTCACACAGGGTAATTGTCTGGGCTTGGAATGGTTCACAAGGATAGTTTCCCTGGTACTAATTTATTGACTTATGATCCATATGAACAACTTTACACATAGTAAATAAAGTAGAAAAAATATAAAATCATATGACATATACATTAATAAATATGAAAATAACAACTGACTTCCTCCCTATAGTATAGCAGGGAGATAATGTGAGGTACAGGAAAAGATGATTGTAGAGATATTCAGTTTGAATAACTTAGAATAAAAATGCTGAACAACTGTTTAGCTTTTCTTATTCATAATAACTCACTGACAGCTTTTTTAAAATGATGTATGCTAAAACTATGGGACAATATGAATCAAAAGCATGAGCTAAGTGTTGTTAGTCTAATGGAGAGCTTGAGAGGCAGTTTGTTCATTTTTTTCAACAAACTAGGAATACGTTATTCCATGGTAGAATGTTTTAGAGTTATATCATTAGACAATTTTTTATTTGTTTCAAAAGTTTTATCCATAGCTGTAGATTTCATATTGTTATATATAAAGTATATAATAAGTTCTGTACTGTGATTTCATTATACCTGTGTTTTTTCTCTCCTCTCTTATATAAATGTCTACTTTTAAATGCATATCTATTAATATTAATGGATTGAAAAATCCAGTAAAGAGGGGGAGTCTGTTCAAATACTTGCAATTACATAAAGCTCAAATAGCATTTCTACAGGAAACACATTTACCTAATAAAGATGTAAATGAACTTTCATTAAAGAATTATTTAGTTTTAGCAGGTTCTGGTTTTTGTGCTAAAAGAAGATGCAATCTCATTTTATGGAAGAACTCATCAGTAATGCACTGAGTAAAGGATACCTATGTTGATAAAAATTATATGTTAAGCATTGTTATAACTGAGTGGAACAGAAAACTATATACATTGATGAACTCTTTTTGGATTCTAGGGGTGGAGCTAAATATGCAAAAAAATACTTAGACAAGCCTATTACATGAAAGGTGAAGTCATAATGGCTGGTGATTTTAGTTGTATTTTATCAGACAAAGATTCCACTGCAGATAGAAAACTGAGAATCACATCTTCAGCCAAACGCTTAATGAATTTTGTAAATCTAATAAATTTAAAAGATATATATGAAATAAGGAAAACAAGCTCACTTCAGTTTACCCAATAATCATATAGATATGGAACACAAATAAATATTGATAACATTTTTGTCTCGAAGAATCTGTTATCACATATCAGAAAAGTTTCAATAGTGTCATGTCTATTATCAGACAATAATGCTAAACCCACAAAACAAAAAGGCATCATAAAAGAACACACCAAACTTTATTGTAAGGAAAACAATAAATGCTTTCATCTTAATGAGACTTTATCAGATTGACATATTTTTCTTTACTCCAGGCTTTTAAAACATGAGACAATCACATTACATATTAAAATCACATGACCATCAGCATCATTAATGTTTTAACCTTTTCTTTTTCAAATAAGCAACATGGCATTCAACTTCACCTGCTATAGGTATTCTTGCCATCCTAACTCATCCTCCGCATTGAAAAGTTTGTCATATCCTCTCACTTCATCTAATACAAGAAATTTAAAACTAACCTTACATTTCTCCCTCTTATAATGTTTGGCTAAAGCATTCTTCTCATCACCAATAGCAACAGCATGTTTGTGTTCATAAATACGCTTGTAGAGCTCTCTTGAGGTTTGACCAATATAAAATGCAGAACATGACATACATTTAACTAGGTATACAATAAACCTAGATCTACATGTATAATAACCTTTGATGCTAATATGAATATTATTAATATTGATAGTATCCAGACCCATATATTAGTCACAAAGATTATGATTATAACATTTAAACATCCAAACCTTATTACTATTACCTTTCTTAGATATTTTTAATTCAGCTTGAAAAATAAATTTAAATCTCTTCCCTCATTTTTGAACAAAAAGTTGGGATTCTCCAAATATTTCTTTTAACTCTGGGTTACTATCAAAAATCTTCCAGTTGTTTGAAATAATGATTTAATGGCCACAGCATCCAGACTATTACTTATAAGCATGGAGGTTCTAAAATCCCTTGAATCTGGTCTAGTCCCAATTCTGGGACCATTCTTCTATGGATATCTCCTACTAGAAAAAACTTTCACATATATATTCTTACTTTCTTGTACAAAATCTTCATCTTTTCTAGTAAGAGTCTGGGACCTTAATAATAGACCTCTTACAATATTTTCTTTGGTTCTTTTTGAATGCATACTAGTATAATATAAATCGGCATTATGTTGAGCTAATTTCTTTTAAAAAAATTGTATATAAATACCTTTTTTCTTTAAAGACATTAACATCTAAAAATTAATACAGTCACCATGATGACTATCAGTGAATTTCAAAAAAGAGTTGACCCCATTTAAATAACTAAAAAGCTCTTTAAGTCAAACCTCTCCTTTTTATGTTTCACATTCTTCACATTGTAAATATACTGTTACTTTTCCCAGACATTTTAATTGTCATTCATCTTCAGTGGTTTATGCTGGCATATGCACTTCATGTAATAGCTTTTATGTAGGGAAAATTTTATGTAGACTTTCTGACCGCATAAAAGAACATTTGGGAGCTATTACAGCCCACAACACTAATAATGCACTTGCCAAACACAGCTCAGTTTGCCTCAGTTTTGAAACGTTTCATTTCGTTGTTTTAGAACAGGTAGATGCTTTCTCTGGCAACACTGACTTGTTTCTAGAATTAAGGGAGCTGAACTCATTACATCTGAGTAATGCCTCCAGGTGCATCTGCAGTTAACTCCTACTGAAGCCTATAGGTGTCAATTATTGATTGCTCATATTTGCAACAATAATTTCAAAACCATTTTATGTACAAGGTTTTAAAAGATTTCATCTTAAAACTTACACAATAGCAAACTTAACTGCATTTATATTTGACCTCGGCCTACTGCAGATAAATAGATATTAACTGTTTTTATTATATTAATTTATATAGATATAATTTTCAAATTATTCTAAATATCTCAACAACCAAGTAACATAGACAGAACTCCTTAGCCTTGTATGAAAGCTGTCAGGTAGATGCATAAAATGCTGCTGACAATATGTGTATAACCTGAGTGGTTGCTTAGATATTGTAAGTTGTTTAGAAAATATTACTAATGTAATAATTACTGTGTTTACTGTGACTTATAAAATCTGGTTTAAGACCTAGAACCTAAAGAATACTACCACTATAAAATAGTTTGTGCTGAAGAGGTTGCCATTTACACTTCTTTCATAATCCCTATGGTTTCAGGGATATGAACATTTGTTTGAAACGTGAGAAAATAATTTGACTCTGTAGAAAGGCTTGGGCTAAACCCATTAGAAGTTACAGTGCAAACTTCCTGAGCTCCATTGGAGGGAACAAATTAAATGGCAGTTGCATTTCAATTCTGAAACTGCTCCAGGTTTGAATGAAAGCATCAATATTAGGTGTGCACTTACATGGTTAGACTAATGAATATTCATCACACTTTTTGCATATATCTGAATATTCATGCATTTCCCTAGTTCATTGGTGATATTTAAAATGATACACACTGCTTATTGGTTATTGCACATATACTACTGTCCTCACATGGCTTGTATCTCTATATTATTGTTTGACAGCTCACTGAATTTGTATTCTGAAGTTCTGTTATCTATAAAGAATAAAAGCTTAATTATCAGTTCATCGTCGGTTGAGTATTTTTTTTCCTCATTGCCATTCTTTAATTTTGAGCATTCATAAGCATGACGTTTTTCTTGTGTGTATGTGTGTTTGTGTGTGTGTGTGTGTGTGTGTGTGTGTGTGTGTGTGTGTGTGTGTGTGTGTGTGTATATATATATATATATATATATCTATCTATATATATATATATATATATATATATATATATATATATATATATATATATAGATAGATATATATATATATATAGATAGATATATAGATATATAGAGATAGAGAGAGAGTATCATTTAAGAAATTATGCCAATAAATTATGTTACTTTGTTGTTTCAGTATGTTCATAGGTGTGTACTAGGCTAATGGCCCTGGGGCCTTTAAAAGCCTAGCCCATAGGATACTAAGATTTTATTGAAGTTATGAGCTTCTAAGCAGTCATTTGTATATGCAATTGGAAACAGAAAATGTTAAGTCTTCAGCACAATGGTTAGAATATGTAAACTTTTGGAAAGAGGAAATTATGTTATTAAAATAGGGAATTTGAGCAAAAGGTGTAATTCCATGTATACAATAATCTTTTAGTAACCAGATAAAACTATTAGGGACTATTTGTTTATGACTGGGTATGATATATGTATTATGTACTAATAATATTTCTTGATATATTTGTTTCCATTTTGAATTCTACGGACATCTCCAGGAATGCATGGATCATGCTATCCCAAACAAAACCAAGACCCAATCATCCAAAGGCAGGCGTCCAGTCTGGTGGACCCCTGCCATAAATAAACTGTACAACAGAAGGAGGAAGCTATTACATGATAGAGCAAAATCTCTAATAGGGAAGGCATCTCTGATCAGTACTAGCAAAAAATTATGATCCCTCATAAAATCCTCCAAGGCCAGCTTCGAGAGAAAAATTGCACAGGACACCAAAGACAATCTTAAGGCTTTTTTCAGTTATGTTAGAAACCTGGGATGCAACTGCCAGACTTATTCTGAGTTAATTCTAAATGACAAAAAATACACTGAACCCACAGACATCGCCAATATCCTGGCAGACAGGTTCAGTGCAAACTCCCCCCCCCCCCACAGAGCAAGTATCTATCTCAGCAGAGGGCTGCCTCCCAAACATCTCAGATGCTCAGGTGAAGGCTGCCCTCTCCAAAGCAAAAAACACTGCTTCCATGGGACCAGATGGTGTCCCAGGTTGCGTCCTACATGAACTACAAGAGGAACTAATCCCTCAAATAAAACAGCTATACAATCTCAGCCTCACTACAGGATATGTGCCCACAGAATGGTGTACAGCAACAGTGGTTCCACTCCACAAAGGTGGAGCCTCTACGGACCCTGGAAACTATCACCCCATAAGCCTGACTAGCTTATTCTGCAAGGCTATGGAGAGGATCATCATGGAGCTCATAAACAAAGACATTGGGGACCTACAGACACTAGATCCTACCCAGTTCGGCTTTGTCAAGGGCAGATCCTGCCTTTTGAACCTGGTTGACTTCTTTGAAACAGTCACCAAAGCCATAGATGAAGGGAAGGTAGTCCACACAGCCTATCTGGACCTTGCAAAGGCATTTGACACAATACCCCACTCGGGCATCATAGATAAGCTATCCAGCTAAAATATAAACCCCTATGTCACAAGATGGGTCGCAAACTGGCTCAAAGACAGAACTCACAGAGTGAGAGTTGCTGGAGCCATGTCAGACTCGAAACCGGTCACAAGTGGCATCTCACAGGGTTCTGTCCTGGGACCACTCTTGCCCGAGGTACAGGCAAACGTGGGAGGACTATGGCTCACCAAGTTCGCAGACGACTGCAAACTGGGCGCCATAATCAACTCTCCAGCTGACACAAACATCCTTCTAAAAGGTCTCAGAGAGACAGATAACTGGTGCCAGCACCATGGTTTAAAGCTAAATGCCAAAAAATGTATAGTCATACCCTTTGGCAAAAACAATGTGCCCACAAATTACCACATAGGCGGAAACCCATTAAGTACAGAGAAAGTTATTAGGGACCTGGGGACCCAAGTTGATAGCAATCTCTCCTTTGAAAACCACATTGCCAAAGTGGTTAGAAAGACCTTCTACATAGCCCACCTCATCACAAAGGGTTTCACATCTAGATCAAGAGAGGTAATCGTGCCCCTTTATTCATCCCTCATCAGGCCCATCATATAATACAATGTCCCTTTTGACATGTACCTTACCCGACACCTGCAGCAATTAGAAAGACCCCAAAAGTATCTCACCAAGAGGATCAAGGGTCTCAAACAGATGCCATATGCTGCTCGGTTAAAAAAACTCCAGCTCTACTCAGTTGCATACCGTCTACTTCGAGGCGATCTATGCCTGACATACAAAGCTATGTCAAATCCAGAATTAATGGACATGCTCCACCTCAGTAAATCTAAATCCCTTAGAGCCACGCGCTCGAGGGACTTGAACCTCAGCACAGAAATAAATAGAACTTGCTGGAGGGACAAGTTCATAACCCAGAGGCTCCCTTCACTCTGGAATAGAATCCCAGTTCATGTGAGGCAGAGCACCTCACTGAATCTCTTCAAGAAGAATCTCGATAAGTGGATGGGGGATCGTAGGTTTGTCCCAGGGATTACTCCCGTGTCACTATTAGACAGAGACACAGTAAACTAAACCTTAAAAAGGGCACAGTATACTCAAATCAAGGGGTGGCATAAGCCATACAGAATCGGGCTAGGCTTATAATTGCCCCAGGGCAGATAGCCTAGTATGAACCTATGAACCTATGAATCATAAGATAAGATTATCCACAATGCTATATATTTTGCAGTTGTTGAAGTAGCATACAATTGAATATCAGGGAATGCTATTCCACCATTATCCAAACCTTTTCTGTGTCAAAGAAAACTGTTGGTTTATTAGGATGCCATAAATAAATAAATAAATAAATAAATAAATAAATAAATAGACTATTATTTATCATCATCAATTTATTTTGGAGGAGATAGTACTAAAATTGTAAGACAAATGATATTTTAGGGAGAATTACCATCTTAATAAGCATTAATTGTTCTTCCATGATAAAGAAGAATTTGTTCCAATTTATGACTAAACTTAAGGTTTTATCAACAACCTGTTGAAAGTTTGTATCATTTCTTTACTATTAGACATAATGGTTATATCAAGGTATTGCATCTAATTACTATTCCAATTGAAGTTAGAATATTTTTATGATTTTTTTAATTTTTTATTAATTAATAATGTACTTGTTTTATTATGATTAAATCTTAAGTTTGAGATTTCTTCAAACTGACTCATAGAGCTAATTATATGTTGTAATGAATGTTCTATATTTCCTATTGTTAGCAAAATATCGTCAGCAAAGATGTGACTCTTTAGTTTGAATACTTTTTTAATTTTGATACCATTAATGTTCTTATCGAATATAATACTGTTAGCAAAGGGTTCTATAGCTATGGTCACTATCAAAGCATTGAAAAATCAGTTATCAAACGGTATTTTCAGTGCAATTACATCAAACATGTCATTTGTTAAAACTGCTTCTTCATACTAAGACTGTGGTACAGTGATGATTGGCAAATTTTCCAATTCTTCCATTGTTGTGCAATCTCAGAGTTGGTATATATAATTTATGGGGTGTGAGGGGGTACAACCTTCATATGGGTGAATTCAAGGTATGGCACTTTCAATGAAATGCTGTTCATTGAAGTGACAGTTTGATGAATTGATATAAAACCCTATAGCTAATGCAAAAAATAAAGAATAATGGACAACCTTGTTTTTCAACTTTTGTAATTTAAATGAATTCAAAAGAAAAGAAACTATTTTAACATAAGCACAAGAGTTATTATATAACTTAGAAATTCATGCAATTAGCTCATGTAAGAAATTATACACTTTAAGTGTTTTAAACAGGTATGACAAATTAACTGAGTCAAAAGCCTTATCTAAATCAAGACTAATGATAGGAAGTTGTGTTTTATTTTTATTTGTACAGTCTATTAATGTATGCATTCTTATTATATTATCATGTACTCGTCTATTTAAAATAAACCCAGTTTGATCATTGTTAATTAGTTTAGGTATAAGTAGAATAATTCCATTAGCTAAAATGGACATGGGCATCTTATAGTCCACATTTAAAAGTGAAATGGGTCTGTATGATGAACACTCTGGAGAATCCTTATCTTGTTTTAAAATATTATCTTATTATATTATCCTGTACTCGTCTATTTAAAATAAACCCAGTTTGATCATTGTTAATTAGTTTAGGTATAAATAGATTAATTCCATTTGCTAAAATTGACATGAGCATCTTATAGTCCACATTTAAAAGTGAAATGATGATGAACACTCTGGAGAATCCTTATCTTGTTTTAAAATAGGTGATATAAGGGAATATTTCCATGATGGAGGTACTTCAGCAGTTATTTTTATTTCTTAGTAGACCTTATCTGAAAATTTAACTCCATCATCCAGTAGTATTTTCTATATTTCTCGTATTAGACTGGCTATGCCCAGCACCTTATTATTTTTTAACATTTTTTACTTGAGATTTTATTTCTCTTAAGTAAGAATGAAGAACCAGCCAAACAAGACTTTTGGCAAACAGTTTTAATAAACTAGGTAAGTGTTTTCATGTCAATACAATGCTTCTTCAGACCATAAAAAAGTGTGCATATTGTTTTTTGTTTGATGAACTGGTCCTTCAGAGTATATATTTCATTTTATCCTTTATTTCTGTTAAAGTGAATGGCCTATCATTTCTTTTATTTTGTTCACTTGGTATTTTATTATTTATATTTTCCCTTAGAAAAGTGTAAACTATATTATTGTTATCTAGGTTATTTGCATTATTATTTTTATATTTTCATAAAATATTTTAAAGCCCTCAAGAATATCTTTAATATCTGTTCTCTTTCTTTTTAATTATTTATATGTGTTATAATTTCTTTGATATGATTTAGTTTATTCATTTTTTTGATCTAAGACCAATTTTATGCAAGCTTAAAGGGTTTATTGAATATGCCTGAAGTTTATGTTTGTCCAGGTATATTGAAACTTTATGATTTAGAATTTCAACATAGTATTTAAGTTTAGACTGAGAATGTCATTTGGTTTTAGATTTAACTTTAGTGTGTCTATTTTGGCGTGTAGTGTATTCAATTACTTGTCCCACTGTATTTGATAAGGTCTCAAGATGAAAGTACTTACTGTTTTCTTTATAATAAAGTTTGGTGTCAAATCAAAATTTTCAACAGCATTCAAGAGGCCAGAACATTCTGATATACCACCATGGAGGAACAAACAACAAGACAAGGAAGACTTATTACAATGCCATTCAAAGACAATAGACAAACAACAAATACAAGAACAATCAGAGAAAAAGGAAGTAAGTGCCCAAGACTGTGGTTTTAAAATTATTAATTTGTCTTTTGTTCCTCTCTCTGATTTAGCTTTTAGAATACCTAGTAAAGGCTGGAATTTTGTGCCAGCTTCAAGATCTGAGAAATGTGATACTATTAACTGTTTGTGATATTATATGCATGAATTGAATTTAAAAATATTGTTTAGTAATGATAACAATGATAGTAATGTATTCCACCAACCGAGCGTTTGCAATCCACCACTTAAGAATGAATTTGAATTGTTTTGAATTATTTGACAAAAAAGACCTGTAACAAGTATTATAACATGTCTTTGAATGAAAAGTCTGTTTTTTTTTAATTATTAATAATGAGAATTTGTTGATTTTTAAAGTCGATAAAGGGAATGCTTTAGTTCTAATGGACAGATGTGTTTATAACCAAAAAATGTTAGATTTATTATCCAATGTGAAATTTAACAAAAGTGTTTCTTTTTCAGAAGTAAAGAAATCTTATTCATTAATTGAATCTCTTATAGAAGAATTTTTTTAGTGGTAGGATTAGAGTCTTTGAGAAAATATTTTAAAGTTTGCCATCCTAATTTTAGCCATTTTTTTGGTTATCCTAAAGTACATAAATGCATATACAACTGCTCATTTAGACCAATGGTAACAAGTGCTGACAGTAAAATATAATCTATGGCTATTTTTATTTATTTATTTATTTATTCCAGTTTGATGACCAGGGAGGTCAACTGGGCTTAGGGAGCCCGTTTTCAGTGGAGGCCCAGGGAGAAAAGCTCTGCATTACATAGTGTATTCACAGTTACAATCTTAGTAAAGAAAACACAATTAAAATATCATTTTGTGCCAGAGAACAAAATAAATTCTTTGGTTACATAATATCAAAATATTTAGGATGGCACTACATAGTGTAGGTACAGATAAATCATAGTAAAGAAATAATGGTTACAATTTTATTTTAAGCTAAAAACAGGAATACGTTCTTTCATTATAAGGCATCTGAAATTTAGGAAGGCAGAGGAAACTGAGTTGTGAGGGGGAAAACATCAAGAAGAAAAAGACAGCAAAATGTGGTAGAGGTTATTTGTAGGTTGTACAGTTGTGCTATTTACATTATTTTCATTTAAGTTAAGTTAGGTTTGTGCTCAGAGTTAGACAAGAGTTTAAGGGGAGGAAAGATAGGTTACAGAAGCTGTGGTGGTACAGGGGTAGCATTGTCGTCTTACAGCAAGAGGTTCTCCCATTCGATTCTCGGCTGGACTGCCTTCTGTGCGGAGTCTGCATGTCCTCCCCGCAGTTGAGTAGTGTTTGAAAGACATGCGTAGAATGGGCATGCCTTAGTTGAAGGCTGGGCGTCGAGCTAGCACCTCAGCACCGCAAAAATCTACTGCCAATCATTAGCAGACCGGATTTCCACTGTGGAGACCCCTAACCGGGAGGCTGAAAGAAGAAGAAGAATGATTATTAGGCTATGTGGGGAGAGAACAGTTGAATTTCCTGTTAGAGGAAAGGTAGGAATGTAGCAGAGTTTTAAAAGTTTCAAAGCTTTCACAAGTCCTTGGAGAAGATGGCAGAGAATTCCATTTTTTAGCTAATGAAAAGGATAGCAGAAGTTGACCAGCAGGACGATTGGGTTTGCAGACAGTAATTAGGTTTTGGTGAGTTGATCTCAGAGTTCTCAGAGGGGTGTAAGGTTGGAGGATATTGGTTAGTGCCAAGCACTTAGTAGGCTGAAAAATTAGTCTGTGGGCCGTAGTAATTTGGAGATAGTCTAGATTGTTGTGGAGTTCAAGCCAATGTAACAAATGAAGGGTAGTGCAATGATGGGAGCAGAATTTGGCTTTGGTGGCAAATTTAGAAATCTTATTATAACAG
The DNA here is from genome assembly GCF_019279795.1 of Protopterus annectens. Lineage (NCBI taxonomy): Eukaryota > Metazoa > Chordata > Ceratodontiformes > Protopteridae > Protopterus > Protopterus annectens. Next base: position 1,789,530,936 of record NC_056735.1, on the reverse strand, counting down.
ACTGCAAATTTAGAAGAGAGAGAGGCAGATAAGGTTGTTAGAAGAGGAGCACCATACAAGAGTGAGGGGAGTAGATAGGTAGTGGCAAGAGTTTGTCTGGTGGGAGGGGAAAGCAAGTGGATGTTTCTGTATAGCATACCAAGTTTTGCATGAATTTTCTTAATCTTTTGCTGAAAGTGAGTGTCAATTTTAGGTGTTCGTCAATAGTTACCCCAAGTAGTTTAGTGAAGGGAACAACGTCTATGTCAGCATTGTTTTGGCTATTAATTTGGAATTAATTTTTATCAAGAGGGGAGTCTTTTGAAGGAGAATGACAGTATTTTGGATTTGTTGGCATTTAGTGAGAGGTGGTTTTGCAGCATCCATTTTTCAGTGGAGGAGAAAGCAGTTTGGGTCACTGTTTGTAGCTCTGAGAGGTTGGAGGCCCAGCAGACTAAAGTTAAATTGTCTGCATATTGTAAACTTTTTATATTGGGTATGGCTTTGTGGAAGTCATTAATAAAGATGTTGAACAACATTGGACCAAGTATGGATCCCTGAGGTACCCTAGTGGGGGTAGGAAGGAAGGTTGAGGTGCATTTTCCCCATTTCATGGCTTGAGACCTGTCAGAGAGGTAGCTTAAGAACCAGGATAAAGAATTCTGGGAGAGATGGAGGCTAGAAAGGTGGTTTAAGAGGTGGGTGTGGGAGATAGTTATTGAATACTTTGGACAGATTAGAACTGTAGAAACAATTTTACCAGAGTCACGGGCAAGATTTGCTGTGTCTAAGAAAGAGAAAAGGGTGGTGATAGTACTATGGCCAGGTTGGAAACCATGTTAGGTTGGAGTAATTAGTTGGTGATTGGCTAGGAATGGTATAAGCTGTAGGTGGATGTATTTTTCTAGGAGTTTTGATATTGGAGAGAGGATAGCTATAGGGCAGAAATTAGAGCTGCTATTTGTTTGCAACCTTTATGGACAGGTAATATAAAGGCAGCACACCATAATTTGGGCACATAAGATTCCTGCATGAATCTATTGATCAAGGTGCTGATAGGGAGAGCAATACTGTCTGCAGCTATTTTTAGGAAGGAAGATGGGATATTGTCAGGTGCATTGGAGCATGGCTTTAATTTAGAGAGTATTTTTTTATGTGGGAGGTAGAGATGGGTTTAAGTTCAAATATTGGGGGTATTGGGGTCAGAGGCTTGTGTAGGGGGTGTGGAAGATTGGATAGATTGAGGGGAAGGGTTGTTGTTAGGGAAGGTCTTGTCAGCTCTGCTATGGGGTTGGTGAAGAAGGAGTTGAATAGGGAGGCTCTTTCAGGATCAGATTTGCCGAAGTCAGGGCAGGGATTATTTTTGGTGCCTGGTTTGAGAAGCAAATTAATGGAATTCCAAAAATGTTTGGGGTTATTTGATTGGTTAGACTGAAGTCTAATATAGTAGGACTTTTTATCTCTAATGATTTGTTTTTTTAATGAGGTTGCAAAGTTCTTTATATATGAGAAGAGTTTCTGGCTGCTTATTTTGATGGTATGTTTTCCAGGATTTTTCTCTTTGTAGCATAAGTTTTTTGGTGTCTTTGGTTAGCCAAGAGGCGGTCTTGGTTTTTATTCTTTTTGTTCTTTGTGGAGCTAGGGAGTTGAGGATGCTTAAGAAGTTTGAGTTAAAGAATTCTATGGCATTGTCAAGTGGTAGAGTTTTTAGGGAGTTCCAGTTTGTTTGTTTTAGGGTGTTAGAGAAAGTTGTGGGATTAAAGTTTATGAGGTTATGAGTGTGGGTATATCGGTGTAGGTGAGGAGAGGAGTAGGTAGCTCTATGGATGAAAGATGGCAAGTGGTCTCCTATAAGGTCAGGAATAATGCCAGAGTTTATGACTTTATTAGGGTGGGATACTAGGATCCAGTCTAGAGTTGTACTTGTGGACTTTGTTTTGTTGGGTCTGGTGATGAAATTAGGTAGTTGGGTATAGTTATATAAACTGATGGATATGGTGGGATTTGGGTTGTTGATTTTATTCCAGTCGATATTTACATCTCCAAGTATAAAGGTCTCTAGCTTAATATTGGTAGAGGTCCAGAGGAGGATTTCTTCAAGACTGGTGATGTTATTACCAGGGGGGTGTAGAGAGCAATAATACAAATGATTTGTAGTTATTTAGTTTTAGTAGGCCTATTATTAGTTCTGCATTGTTGAATGGTGGGATAGGATTGGAGGGAGATATGGACAGCAGCAAGTTAAAGTAGATTAAGGCTACCCCACCCCCTTTTCTATTTAAGTGGTCATGTCTCAGGGATTGGAATCCAGGAGGGAGGATTTCAGAGCCACAAATATGGCATTTTAACCAGGTTTCGGAGGTGGCTACAATGTCAGGTAGGTTATGATTAAGTCAGGCATGAAAGTGGGTTACTTTGTTTCTTAGACTTTGTGCATTCATGGTGAAGAATTTGAGGTATTTGTGGTTGGTTTTATTGCTTGTAACAGGGGGATTGGGACTAGTGGAAGTATTTGTTCCAGGATTTGGAAGTATGTCCCCTGCTAAACAGAGGTAGTTGAGTAAGGGTAGTGACATTTGTGGTTTGGTCTTTAATATTTGTGGACAGTAAGGAATTAGTTTAGGTTTATAGTATGTAGTTTAGAGGGGGAAAAGCTTTAATTTGAAATAATGGAAGATGTTGGGTTGAACTAGGGAGGCGGATATGTTGAGGAAATGTTTTATAGAAGGAAGAGGGTTGGGAGTGTGGGGGTTGGATCAGAAGGAGGGGTGGAGTTGGTTAGAATACTAGGAGGTAGCATGGTATAAAGGGAGTAAGAATAGAAAGCAGATAAATGGGGTGAGAATTGTTTGAGCTAGAAGACAAGTCAGGGTACCGGTGTGTATGTGTATTTTAGTGTCAGAAATTTGTAGGGCAGATAGGATAAGTATATAGAACAGGTAGAAAAGAAGTTTATAGGGAATATAATGTGTGGGGTTGGAGTGGTTGTGATTGGCTGGTGGAGTTGAAGAGGGAGGGGTTAGAGAGTGAAGATGATTGGTTGATTGTGAGAGGGAGAGTGGGGATGATTGGTGATTGAGAGAGGGAGGGATTTGTTGTTAAAATAAATGTAGGAGTAGTGGGGGTGGGTGGGAATTGGGGGCAGGGTAGGGGAGCAGAGTGAACCCTTAGGGCGAATGGGGTGGGAAGAGCTGGAGAGAAGGTGGCTGGCAGAAACCAATTAGCCAGCTGTAGCTGAAATGTGGGAGCTTGGAGGAAGTAGGAACAGCAATGTGAGTCAAGGCTTGGGAATGTGGAGGGAGATAGGTAATTGAACTATGCACAAGACAAAGCAGGCCAGTGAGGAAAACATGCTAAGAGGTTGGGTATAGCTATGGGAGAGAACTGAAAAAAGGAAAAGAATTGGACTTTAAACTTTAGTGGAGGAACAGTGCCACCTAGTGGTAAAACATTTAAAGTACAGCTTAGTGGGTAATTAGTAGGCTGCTTAGCAAGTGCAGGGAAAAGCACAGATATTATGATCAGTTTAAACACTAGCAGCACTTAAATTACAAAATGCAGCAGTGCATACACTTTAATTAAGTCTTGAGGGGGCTATCTGTTGAAAGCTCCGCAGCGGTCTTTAGCAGAGTCCCATAGTGGATATCCTTAAAGGATAGGATTTCTAGGCTGTAGTGGTTAGGGTAGAATGCAACATGGACCACTGTAGGGAAAGAGCAGAACAACACAAACATTAGCTGAGTAGGGGATACACAGATACACACATAGGGCTTTAGCAGAGAGAACAGGGAGAGTAGGGAAAGAAAGGAAAAAAGAGGCAAATAATCCAAGCTATTATAGATAAACATCTGCAAAAAGTAGTAGATAAGGTTCTACTTTTAATAAGGACACTTCTGATTTTATAAAAAAGATAAAAGGTATTCAAGTACTTGACTTACATGTGTTAGTAACATTGGATATAAAGTCTCTCTATACTGTTATACCTTACGAGGAAGGACAAGAGATGGCACATTTTGAATTAATTAATTCTAGAATGTTCTTTAGTAATATGGTAACTTTACTAATAGAAATTTTGGATGTAATATTAGGGTCTATATTACATCATCAAACTCACAGGAGTTTGAATGCTGTAATATCAAACCAGGTATTTCGAAACCCAAAATGTATGAAAACACAGAATAGTGATTTTTTTTTTCCCTGGGAAAAAAATCGCTGTTCCGGTACAAAAAAAAAAAAAGTACACTTTAAACTTATACTAAGCCCCCCACACCCCTCCTACTTAAATATACCACCTCTGAAATTGTACCACAGTGGAGGAAATAGCAAAGCCATGAAAATGGCCCACTGATTTTTTTCCCTGTGAAAAAAAATGGTGTTCCGTGGCTTCGCTATTTTCACATTTCAAACGTATGGGTTCAATATTACAACGTTCAGACTCCTGTGAGTTTGACGTAATATAGATCTGTAATATTAAGTTATATATTTTTTTAATATAATGGAAATTTGTATCATCAAGTCAACGGTGTGGTGATGGGGGCAACAATGGCCCCCAGTTACACAAATCTTTATATGGCTGGTAGGGAGAGAGTTAATATTCTTGAAAGTGTTTTTTCAAAAAATATAATAGTGTATTAGGAGAGATATATTCTTTTATATATATATATATATATATATATATATATATATATATATATGTGTGTGTGTGTGTGTGTGTGTGTGTGTGTGTGTATATATATATATATATATATATATATATATATATATATATATATATATATATATATATATATAGATAGATATGGGTACATGTCACTTCACCTAAAACCCATTTCACCTAAACTCATTTCACTGAGACCAAATCATCTAAAGTTCATTTCACCTAAAACTCACTTCACTGATAAGTAGTACTCTAATGCAATTGAAAAGTATATGTCCTTTTCCCCAGTGTAGTGCAATCCTGGTGTTAGAATATATATTACGGGGGGTGTGAGGGGCATAGCACCCCACCTAGTTGTCTTTTACCAAATAATGTAAAACAAAACCAGACAACATGAAACCAAAATAAGAGGGGGTCTACACCACCCACACCCCCATTAATATATATACTAACTTCAGGATTGCACTACAGTGGGGAAAAGGACATATACTTTTGACTTGCCTTATTGTACTATTTGTTAGTGAAATGAGTTTTTGGTGAAATGATCTTTAGGTAATGTGGTCTCAGTGAAATGAGTTTAGGTGAAATGGGTTTTAGGTGAAGTGACACGTACCCCTATATATATATATATATGGTTATCATAAGCCTGAAAATCAAAATCCTGAAACCAAAAGCCTGAAAATTCAGAATCCTGAAAACTCAAAATCCTGAAAGCCCAAAATATATGTCACTATAAAGAGATTAATATCTAGCAACTGACTAACCCCAATATTTGTCACTATTGCATACATGACAATGACATCAGTATGTCTATTTTGTGTTTTCAGGATTTTGAGTTTCAGGATTTTGGGCTTTCAGGATTTTGAGTTTTCAGGATTCTGAATTTTCAGGCTTTTGGTTTCAGGATTTTGATTTTCAGGCTTATGATGTTTCAGGCTTCTGAATGGGAACCATATATATATATATATATATATATATATATATATGTGTGTGTGTGTGTGTGTGTGTGTGTGTGTGTGTGTGTGTGTGTGTATATATATATATATATATATATATATATATATATGTATGTACATATATATATATATATATAATTGAAAATTTAAGGTCCAAATACAATCAAAATTGTGAGAATTGGTTAATTTTAAAAATATTTAGAGACTTTATGAACGCAGAGATAAATAAAATGTTTGACCTAGATAGGAACAATAAGAAATTGTTCGCCAGATTACTAGAATTCTTAAGAAATATCAATAATAATACAATGAAAAATAAATCATATTTGTCACAAATTTATAAAACTTTTAAGTTAGATTTCACATATTTAGACAATTCTTATTGGAATTATTCCTCAAAAATGAATAATGAGGACTTCTCTGAAAAATGCAAGAAAAGAATATTAAAATGTACAGATATAATGACATATTCATTATAATGAAAATAATTCACTTGGAAATTCTTACACAGAGCTTTTGTCACTCCTAACAACATTACAATTATGTATAAATCAAATAGAATCAAATGCTGGTAGTGTGTTTCTGAAATAATAGCTGATTGGATGAATAATATGAATGTGAAGTTATCTCCCTTTTTGGAAAAAAATTAATAATTTCATTCAAGCCCTATGGTCAGATAGATGTGATATTTCTAAATATTTAGTGTTATTTAATGTGCTTTGATTCCTGAGATAATTCCAAAAACCCAACTGCCTCGTCCTTAGTCTATTCTTGCTATAGCCAGGAAAGTAATTACTTAAAATTGGAAAAGTAAAGAAAAGTAAAGCTATCCACTCTGGTTTTCAGTTTATTAGTATGAAAAAAATGTTTGCAGTAGTGAATTGCATACTATAAAGCTGAGAACTTCTAATATTACTCATTCATATAAATATTGATTTAAACTTAAAAATGTGCTTGAAAATAATTAATTGTTGTTGATATGTATAACTTTGATGAAGTGATCAGCTGTGGACCTGTGTAAATAATTTTTTTGTTTGTTTGTTTTGTTTTATAATTGATTTGTTTATCTATTGTTTTAAAAACAAATAAAAAATTAAAGGGAGGCCCTGATCAAAACAATCATTATTCATATCCATATTTGAACTGAAATTCAACTTGATTTGTAAGATAGCTAAAGAGAATATCAGACAAGTCCCATTTCTTGTATCAAAACCTTTTAGATCTCTTGTAATAAAGTTGGCCAATAGTAATGCTTTGCATTAGAAAAGGATAGGACCTTAACTATCTTTTCTGGCCAGATATTATGAAAGAAATCGATGATTTTTGTGCATCTTGCAAACAATGCCAGAAGGTAGTTCTCAACCAGTGGGTGAGGAACTCTTTGATACCCATAACTGTAACAGAAGTTACAAATGAGTGAATATGATCATAATAGCATTATACCCCTCCCCACACTCTAGTATTGTTGATAAACCGTCCCATCTAAATATTAATCCCTATGGTGGTCTACCTCCTCAAAAAAAAAAAACTGCCAGTAGTGGTGTACTCTCAGAATCAATCCTTTGACCACTCCTGTTTGGGATTTACTTCTTTGTGGTCAAAGCTAGTATGATGGGTTTGTGACTGATCAAAAAAATAACCACCAAAAGGCTACTGATCCAAGAAAGATGAATTTAATAAAACTTAGTGCCTCGGCTTACAAAAAGCCTTCCAAAACTTTTGTGACTGACCAAGTCTGCAGATGACTGCAAACTTGATACCATCAAGATCTTCCAAGAGAGCCTTTCCCAAACATAAATCTGGTGTCATAACCATGGACTAAAACTAAATGCCAAAAAATGCCTAATAGTCTCCTGAGACAAACATAATATAGCCTATACCTTTCACATCAACAACACACCCCTGAAAATGTATTTGATAGTTAGGGACCTGGGAATCTATGTGGACAACAAACTGTCATTTGACCACAATGCATCCAGTGTTGTAGGAAAGTCTTTTTTTTCATTGCAGATCTTATTGGTAAGGTTATGGCATCTAGGTACAGATATGTGATCATTCTACTGTATTCAGCATTTATTAGGCCAATCCCTGAGTATAATGCCTCATTCTGTATGCACCTGTTCAAACACTTAACATAAGTTGAATGACCACACTTGCTCATCAAGAAAATCAGTGGCCTAAATCATAAAAACTACAATGACTGTCTCAAAGCCTTGTCTCTCTCTCTATAGTATTTTATAGGCTACTAAGGAGTGATCTCTGCCTCATCAGACCGTATCCTTGATAATCTAATACACATCTACAAGTCCAATAGTAGAATAAACACCAAGTCAAGAGATCTTTATCTCTTCTGTGACATAAATAGAACATGTTGGAGAGATAAGAATGAATCACAGAGCATACCACTTCTTTGGAATTATTTTCCTTTACACTTAAACAAAGTACTTCCCTTACTCTGTTCAAATGTAATCTGGAAAAATGGATGGGGTACCACAAATTCACCACTAGTTTAATACCCTTGTTACTCATGGATAAGGGTAATGCAAATAATCTGCCCAGCTCTGTGTTGTTCATACTTAAATTACAAGGGCTAATAACTTCATAGGAATGCAACACTAGCATATTAAAGTTCCTCATAGACTAATAGCCTAGTACATACCTATGAGACTATGAATATCTATGACCTTGCAGGTCCCCTTATTAAGTCAAGTGAAGGTCACTAGTACATAACTATTGATAACTCCATAAAGCTTCCAGAAGTAGTTCCTCTAAAATGAGTTAATGCTAAGGTAATAGTGAAAGAACCGGTGCTTCTACGTCTTGGTGTCACAATTTTTCAAGAAATCATTTATGACTAAAAGAACCCATTCATGTAAAGAGTAATGCATGAACTATGCCATTTCTTGAAAGAAAAGTAGCTGAGAGATTCAATTGCCAACATCAAATGGATAGGCTATGGGAAAATTTCAGCAAAACTTTAAAATCCATGTTTTTCAAAGCTATAGAACAAGATGAGGAAAAACTGGGACCAGCTCCTACCATACCTTCTCTTTCCTGAAAGAGAAGTATCCCAAGTCTCATCTGGATGTACTACTTTTGAGATATTGTAAGGCAGGCAGCCATGAGGCTTATAATATTACATAGAAATACATGACAGGTTAAGAGCAATAATGCTTATTGTCGTGGAAAATGCACAGCAGCAAGCATACAACAGAAATTGTCATATTAGATAGCTTCAGGTAAGAACAGAGTGCTTGTATTAGTGCCCACTGCTGAAAATAATTGTTTTTCTAAGTGGCAACATAATTTTGAAGTGATAGATTAAATGAAACTAATTACAGAATGAAACGAACTGAAAAAAAAACCTAAACAGATATGTTACGTACATGTGTTAAAGCCCCGGAAAGAAAATAAGTATTTTACATCTAGTATGTACGCTGCAGAAGTTGAAATCTCCACAGCTTGTTCTGAAGTAAAGATGGGAGAAAAAAATGCCAGTATCCCAGTGTCTGGAAGTTAAATAACTTGTATGCAGGAATATGGATACATTCTCAGCACTGCCTGGCAGAATCAAATGCAGCACAATACATTCTCAGCACTGCCTGGCAGAATCAGATGCAGCACAATAATAAGACTGCCACTGGAGCTTAAGTAAATTTAAAACATTTCTAAATATAAGAATCTCAACGGCAAGCCATAGAGGAGGAAATATAGCTGTTGCTTAAGGTGGGGGTCACAATGAAATGTGAGACTGAGTAAGACAGTCTCATTTGTCTGGTTCCCAAACCTGATGGAACTATGTTTTCATAATAACTTTAGAAACCTGAGTAGTATAGCAGTTGGCTCAAAGATTAAGGTTACGAGCTGTATTACAGGGTTTCCTTCCCTCAGCCCTTATTTGCCTATTGTGCAACCATGGGCAAGTCACTTAACTAGACATTGTTCCCAGGTCACCTCTGAAAAGGGACTATGTGCCCAGTGGGCCTACCTGGTTAACACATGGTCATTATTATTATCAAAATATAATTCCTAACCCATACTTAGAGTGGTTAGAGTGATAGAAAAGTTGGGGAAGGCTAGATTTCTGTCCACACTGAACTTCATTAAGGGTTATTGATAAATCCCATTAATTTGGGTGGCTAATGAGAAAACAGCATTTGCCCATTTAATGCACTTTCTCTTTATAAGATGATGCTGTTTGATTTTCACAGTGTGCCAGCAATGTTTTATAGACATATGGATAGGATTCTTAACCCCCCCCAAACCAAGTATGCATGATGTAATTATCTTTTCTGAAGATGGGCAAAGTCACCTTGTCAAGGTTCAAGCTGTTCTATATTCCTTTAGATAAACTGGTTTAACAGCTTACCCAGCCAAGTATAATTTGTGCACTGATGAAATCCAGTAAAACCCCAGCCAGAAAGGAAGTGCCCATACATAAATGGCACATATCCATCACATAAAGCCAGGTGAAGGCCTTTTGGGAGTTGACCAACTACTACTGCAAATGTATACAAAATGTCATTACTGTTATATGCCCCTTGACTGATCTAACCAAGGGAAGATTGACATGTATTCTAATCAAATAGAAGACACAGACCAGGCATTTTAAAAGTGAAACAGTATGCTATTGTTTGAACCCATACTATTAGCCCCAGATGTCTCCAAACAATTTAAAGTGTTCATGGATGCCTCTCCCACAGGCTTAGAAACAAATCAGCATACGTTTTTGAAGAGAAAAAAACAACAAATTTACTATATTATAAATAGGCTAAGTAACAGTGAATAGAGTTATTCAGTAACAGAGCAAAAGCATTTGGCTATTAAATGGGCATTATCTACTGTTTAGCATTATCTCTTTGGCAGCTAGTTTTAACTAGTTATGGGCCATACATCTCTTCAACAGATATACAGGCAGACAAGAATTTCAAACTTGTCAGGTGAGCTTTGTCACTACAGCCATTCCAGTTCAAAAGAGTGTACCAAATGGGCTGAGGTAATCTGAATACATATAGACTGTCCTATAACTAGACATCATCTGTGGGCACTAGAACCAGTGAGTTCATGGCTGTTTTGCAAGTTCTGAACAATATGGGAAGCAGTGCAGAAGGTAGGAAAGTCCCCAACTGAACCCATGTAGCACAACAGAGGGTGTGTTGTTTGACAACTGATACAGGGTTTGCAGGCAGGACATGGGAAATCAGCTGAGGGTTTACAAACAACTGCATATGAGACTTGATCTGAACAAACTTATGAGGGAAGCTTACCTATAACCCTAAAAAGATTTCCTGCAAGGAGGCTCCAGCAGCTTCAAGTGGAATAAGATGCCTTTGGAAGTGTGGAGCTACTACGCTGCGAAAGAAAATTGGATGAAGGCCATTGCGCCTATGGAATTTGCCTTGCTTTTGTAGGAAACTGTTGGGAGTCTTCCCAAGTGTGATTGTTACTACTTGGGCTGAGAAGGTGCTAAAGGAAAATGCTTCTGAGCCTTGGATATTTTTTCAGCCATCTTTAAGGTGCTGTTTGTATGCACTGTGCTGTTTTGTCTGGAAAGGACTCATTAACTGCTATTTTCCCAAAAAGCTGTAAGTACTGTTTTAAATATGTTATATCATTTAAGCTTTCTGTTGCTATCTTTTTTACCAAGATAAGCTCATTTTCTTTACCTCCTTTGTAAATAAGCACATGCTGAGACTTGAAAATGTGATTATTAAGACTATTTCTGTGATTAGTACTGAAATGAATTATGGCAGTTATGTCAGTTAGACTGTGCTTCAGAAAGTGAAAAAATAACATTTTAATCTTCTGATAAAAAGGCAGTTGCATATATAGTTAAAATCAGTTTAAACAACCTTTTTGTGAAATAGTAATAATTCACTTTTCTGATATCTGGCAGTTGGTGCAGTCTGTGTATTAAGAAGCTGTTTCATGTGGTCCAGAGGTCCTGGGTTTGATTCCCTTTATCTATATTGAATAAATGTGTAACTCTTGAATAAGTCACTTAACTCTTGGAACTCTGGTAAACAAATGCATATAAATAAATAAGATGTTGTTGAAGCTTACCATGTGAATTCCATTAGATTTAAGAAGACTATTTCCAGAACTGATATGGAAGAGTATTAACTGGATTTAGTCAAAAAGCAGTAGAGCAACCTCTCATCAAAAGCATGTACATAATGAAGCAAAAGTAAAATTTATATCCCATTTTGACTAGAATAATTGCACACAATTTAACAGCTGGCATGCAAATATGATTTGATAAATGCAAACGTACAGACAGTTCATATCATACTAAAGGCAAGATGTATATATTCATTCTTTAATTAACTAAAAGGTTAGAACTGATAACTACAAAATTATAAACATAAAGGTAAGCAAACTGTACCCACACCAGAAAGGTAATAGAAATGACTGTCTAATATATCTTATATTTGCCCTGATAATAATAAAAAAAAAACATAAGTGCCATTTCATAAAGGAATTATCAGTATTATGTACCCTTACTGGAAACTTTGTTTTAGGCTCCTGGCTTGTAACATTTAAAGATTTTATCACCTAGGTTTGTTGGATTTCTGGCTTATAACATTTAAATGTTTTACCACTTAGGTTTTAATTTGTTGTTTGATGAATGGAAAACAATCATTAAAAGAGTTCAGGAATTATATCTTGGAAGTTAACCAGATTTCATGATAAGCTCTCAGTGCAATCTTTAATAATGGATATCTTGATCTCCACAGCAAAAGTCAGATTTGCTATGCTTTCTATTGAGACCACAATATTTCATACCTGTCTGCATATTATATAGCTAACTATCAATACATTCACAAACACACACACACACACATATATATATATATATATATATATATATATATATATATATATACATGTATATGTGCATTCTGTCCTTCAGCTATTTGTCTCAAAAATAGACTCTGTACACAATTCCTTTGCAGCAAATAATTCAGAAAAGACATTTATTCAGACAACACAACTGAGTTTCATTAGAAAAAAAAAAAGTTTGATAAACATATAACCAAGCAGGCACCATTGAATAAATTACTTCAAATACAGTTGTCAAATGTAAGCCTCACTTGAAAGGTCTTATGGTCTTATTGACAAGAGACTTAAGGTTAATACCCAGTGAAGTGTTAGTTCAACATAACTGAATCCTTTGATGTCAACATTGCTAATACTGCCTCTGGACATCAAATTTCAGTGGATAGTGAAACATAAATTCAAGTAGGCTCTACCATACTGAATCACAGTAAAGTAACATCCATATGTCTCTGAAAATGGGCATGCTGGACAGCATACAAACTGATAACTACAACATCATATTGAATGTGTTTACATTACGTAAGACATTTTCCAATGTCGCAGTTTTTAGACAACAAGAACAATGTCATTTTACGCACTGAGCCTTGTGAGACCTTTCACTTATAATATTAGATGATGATAAATGGTTACAGAATTTAAATTACTGTAATCCTTGTTTTCATAGAAAGATAAACTAGTTTTTCTAAATGTCCAGAGAAAGCAAGTATGGCTTGTTTTTTTGTGAACAATTTGTACCCTAGGATATAAATCTGCCTATTTCACTAGCTGACCTTTCTCCCTGCCTGTAATACCAGGTCCAGCATACAGAAGGAGCTGCTGTTCCCAAGGACTTTGGCTCAGC
>NC_056735.1:1789412663-1789515163 GCF_019279795.1 Protopterus annectens | reverse complement strand
ATGCATCCTTGTTTACACACACACTTTTATACATATGGTGGCTTACTAAATACATTGCTGAGTGTCCCATAGCTGCTGTGTCGTGCCAGTTTTCAATGCTTTGTTGTATTGCATATAATTGTAGATCTGAATAACTAATGTTCTTGCACCCACCTGTTCATTATACAATTGCCTTAAGTGTTGCAGGATGGTAAAGTCCTAACCTGTACTGCTTGTATATACCTTGTCATGAATGTGGCTTTTGTTGGCACAGCCTACCCTGGTGTTAGTATAACAGATGCTGTATGCTGTATAACGTGGTGTCCTATGTTGTTACACATTCTTATGATTTGTGCAATGCATCTCAATGTTATCATACAACCTCCTCCCAGTCAGGTTCATTTGATCATGGTACATCGTCCCATTGCACAGTGCAACAAGCATTGCCATACCCACATTTATGCTGCTACCTACACATACTTATTTTAAGTATGATGACAGCATACCTAGCCATCAAGACTGTCTGTTGTGTGCACCTTATGTGTGCTATGCACATACTGGCATGGTCACCATTGTCAGTGTGCAGAAGCCCAATAGTGAATGCCATTCTATATCCAACCAGATGTATTCATGTATTTTGTCCTGGAGTGTATACTTTTCTGCAGATCACATTGGACTCACGGCTTGTATTATGTTCCATCTGGACAACTACCAGCCTTTTTCCTGTGTTTCCTGTAGATGACTGTTGTGCTGCTGTAATGGGAAAACATTGTGTGAGCATCACTGGTTTATCTAAGTACTTTTGGTTTGTTATGACTTAAAGTTCTAAGCCAGATGCTGCTGTGTTGACTGAGCTACCATATGTAATAGTTTCCATCACCCACACCTGGTTGTTCTCAACCCTTTTTACCTCAGTTATCTTGTGATGCCTCTTATACCTCTACATAACATATCTGGGTTCTTGGAGTAGGTCACAGACTCCTAGGGCTGGTATGTAATTCTCAGCTGTCCAGATTTTTTCCTCATATTTTTGGTCAGTTCTACATAAAATGAGTAGTTTTCTGGCAAATCACTGTTCACTGAACTCAATAATGACATAAATTTGAGTTTCACACTTCATATCCTTCAAACAAATATATGACAATATAAATCATGTTATTCTAGAAACCTTTTAAGTTTATAAGAGCAATAAAATCTGTCCCTAATTCTGGGCCTTTGTCCCACCATTATTTTAGGCTTTTTCCAGATTTCTTGAGCTGAGATGTTGAGAGGTATGGTCTGGCAGGCCACTGTGTTTTAGTTTTTAACATGATGTGTAGCATGGCACACACAGCGGACATCTGTGAAGCCTTTTCTCGTGTGTATTGCAGTGTACACCTGTATGTGTCCAGATATCTAAATTGTCATTTGAGCACATCAAGCATCAGCTCAATGGTGTTATGTGTCATGGCATGTGCTCTGTTGTTTACATCCACAGCTGGAGTAGATGATCCTCTGAATGGCATCATCAACCATGGATCCATTGGATAACTGCAGCAACCTGTTTGTGGAAGAAAACATACATTTAGTCACCTTGCTTACTGTTGACAGATCTTGGTTCAGATTACATTATAGCTGTGGTTCTGTACTTACCATGTAGGAGTGCATGAGGACATTTGGCGTGCAGACATCCTACATGCAGTCAGTATGGTTTTCTAGTCAGAAAGGTAGCTTAACTATATCCTAGCTTGGTGCCATTCTGGCTGCCTTCCAAGATAATGTTTTTGCACATTGTCCTTTAGTATAGCTTTTAGAACCTTGGCCTGCTGTAGTGCATTTACTGCAGCTTGCAGTTTTGTCAGTGTTCTGTGGAATCTGCAAGAAGGTGGAATAATTCATCTAAATGTATTAAGTGAAAATGAGAGCCTCCACTAAATACTTTCATAAAGGTGTTGGTGTACTACTCAGTCATATTTTATTATTTTTGGCCACAATTTTTGTTTTGGAATCAGGTGTGTATGCGTAGAGTTTGCAATTGATCAACACTGAATAAATTATTACTTGTGTTTGACAGTACATCAATTTTGAAAATATCATCTGCCACTACTTTGTCGATATCTTCCTTCAATGCACTGTGGTGTGTACAGCATTCATTTGGAATTCAGCATAAGATTTGTTCAATATTTCAAAGGCAAGGCTTAGAAATGGATTCCAAGATGAAGCTTATAGTTATCTGCCATTTGACGTGGATGCCAGTTTTACAATCTAAACAGCTATCCTTGCGAAATTTTAAGTTTGAGCTTGCCTCATAGTCACAGTTTATTTAACTGAATAACTGGGGAAGGAGCTATAAATAACAGTTTTGCATGACTCCATGTTTTAAGTTTTCTTTCAGTCTCAATAAACAGCTTCTTATTTTTCATCTTTTTCTGAGATTCATATTGGTATGCACTTTTTTCGGAAGACTTCCTTTTGGTTCATATGGGACAGTAAATGGTTATTATAGCATGTAAACTTATTTCTGCAATAACCTATTAGAACAGTCATTTTAGGTTTCACAGAGATTGCATTATTTTATTTATTTATTATTTATTAGCAGTTTATTTGGCAGGATAGTCCAACTGGGCCACAAGGAGCCCATTTTCAATGGAGTCCTGGGGAGTAATGCTCCAGAAAAATACAAATACATAGTACGCATTGCACATTTATATTACAGATTATCTCATAGGAATACAAAGTAAATATAATAAGAAAAGGTTAACAATGATACTGTACATCAGTATAGTTTGTAAAACAGCAATAAAAAACAACTTTTTTTTTCTTTTTTACACAAAAGTAGCAGCATAGGGTAACTGTTAAGTAGTTGGTCAAATAGTTCATTAGAGCTGTGGAATTATAGGAGGCAGTGATGATGTATTTAGTTCTAGGAAAGTAGGAAGTGGTATTAGGATTAGGTAGGATGGGAACAGGAGCACTTCCATTGTGAAGTTAGGTGTGAGTGCCACAAAGTTTTAAATGAGGAGAGACTGCTGGTGATGTAGATAGGAGATGGTAGAAATTCCAGAGGTGTGCAGGACAGAAGGACATTAGGTGATTCCCAGCTGAATGTGTGGGTTTGTGCAATTTAATTAACTTTTGGGAATTGGATCTTAAAAGTCATGCTGGTTCATACATTTCAAAGGTAGTGGCAAGGGAGGGACAAAGACAAGGGTTGTAAATGAGTTTTGTGCTTGGATGAGTTGGGTATAAGTGAGGAGGTTAGGTAGTTCAAGCCAGTTCAGTTAGTGAAGAGAATTACAATAGTGAGAAATGGCTCTGTGACTTGCTGCAAATTTTGATATCTTGTTATAGCAAGAGGAGAGTTTTGTTTTGAGGGAGGACTCCAGGTTGGTGAGGATAGATGCACTATATAGGAGGGATGGGATGAGATAAGTATTGGCTATTATGAGCCTAGTAGAAGGAGAGATATAATGATTATGGCAGTATAGCATACCACGTTTTTTGTGGGGTTTTTTTATATTTACTTATACAGGTTTGCCAAATTTTAGTTGGTCATCTGTGAGTACTCCTAGTAGTTTAGTGTCAGAGACTATTTCTAGGGGAGTATTATTTTTGCTGGTGATTATAAATGTGTTTATCTAGGGAGGAGGTTTTGGAAGTGGTGAATACCATAAGTTTAGTTTTGGTTGCATTAAGACCCAGATGGTTGTCTAGCCTTCAGTACTCAGTAGAGGAGAAGGTGGTTTGGATAAGCTTATTTAGAGTGGGGATAGAAGGGGAGGAGCAGATAATGGTAGAATCGTCTGCATATTGGATGAGGCTGGAGTTTGGAATGGCTTGGTAGAAGTCGTTAATGAATATGTTGAATAGTAGGGGGCCTAAAATGAAACCTTGGGGGACACCTGTGGGAGTATTAAGGAAGGGTGAAGTGGCTTTATTCCATTTGACTGCTTGTTGTCTGGTTGTGAGGTAGCTGGAGAGCCACTTGGTACAAGAAGGGGATAGGTTTAGTTTAGAGAGTTTATTAAGAAGCAGGTTGTGGGGAAATAGTGTCAAATGCCTTGGAGAGGTCAAGGAGAAGAGTACACACGAAATAGCCAGAATCACAGGCTTTGTTAATTGTTTCAAGGAAGGAGAGGTGAGCAGTGGAGGAGCTATGGCTGGGTCTGAATCCATGCTGTGTGGGGGTAAGAAGCTGGTTATTGATGAGATAGGGTAAGAGTTGTTGGTGGATACATTTTTCAAGAAGCTTAGAAATAGGGGATAAGATAGCAATAGGGTGGAAGTGTGGAATGTCATTATTATTACATCCTTTATGTAGATGAATAATAAAGGCTTTCTTCCAGAGATGGGGGGACCTAGCTTTCTGAGATAGACCAATTGATTTGTATGCTGATAGGGAGAGCAATTGCTTCTGCGGCTACTTTTAGGAAGTAGGGGGAATTTCATCAGGGGCATTGGAACCAGGTTTTAATTTTAGGAGAAGTTTTTATGGTGGATATAGAGATGGGATTGATAGAGAAAGGTGGCGGTTGGGGGTAAGGAATGCTAGGGAAGGAAGGAATGGATGCATGTTGAGAAGCAGTTGTAAAGGTGTTGGTGAAGGATGATGTTAGCTTGCTTATGGACTATGTGAAGAAAGAGTTAAATTGGGTGGTTAAGTCCATGTCAGAGGCATCTGGGTTGGGGCAAGGATTTTCATTTCTTCTTGGGTTAAGGAGAGATGAAATTCCTTTCCAAAACAGTTTGGGATTGGTGTTGTGGTTGGTTTGGAGAGTGGAGGACTAGGCCTTGGGGTCTGAGGTAATAAGTTTTTTTTTACTTTATTTCATAGTGTTTTATACTCATTTAGAGTGATAATGGTTTTATTTTTATGGTAACATGTCCAGGCTTTGTCACGGAGTCACATGGTAGCTATGGTGTTTTTGGTTAACCAGGGTTACTTTTTATATGCTTTGTTTTTAGAGGGGCAAAGGAGTTAAGCAGGTTTGTGAAAGTAGAGTTAAAGTAGGAAAGAGCATTATCTAGGGGAAGAGTCTTTAATTGGTTCCAGTTTGTGCTTTTTAGTGCATTTGAGAACGTTTCAGAATTGAAATTCTTTAGGTAGTGAGTGGAAATATAGGTGTGAGTTAGTTGATTAGTTGTGTAAAATTATATAAGTTATGTTCACATCTCCTAGGATTATGGATATGTGAGTAATGTTGGTAGAGACCCAGGAGATAATATATTCAAGGATTGAGATATTGTCTCCTGGGGAATATAGAGGGAGAGAACAAATATGAGTTTATGCTTGTTTCAGTGGAATAGGGCTGGTATTATTTCTGCCTTGTCAAATTTGAGAAAGGGTTTAGTATAGGGGATGACTAAGAGGGATGCAGAGTAAAGGAGTGCTACACCATGCCCCTTTTTGTGTTTTGTCATTCCTTAACACGCAGTAGTTGGGAGGAGTTATTTCAGAATCTTGTATGTGGGGCTTAAGCCAGGTTTCTGAGATGGAGAGAATATCAGGCTGGTTATGTAGAAGCCAGGCATGAAGTTTTGGAATTTTGTTACATAGGCTCTGAGCATTTAGAGCTGAGAAGTGGAGGGATTTGCCTGTTGCTTGGCGGGTGGGGGTAGGGTTGGGGGGTTGGATTCGGTGTGGTAGAGGGGCCTGGGTTTGGGTGGATGTCCCTTGAGAGAAGGATAGAGATAAGATGATAGATGAGGTATTTGGTTTGTTTGGGATATAGTATACAGGTAGAGCGTTTTGTGGACATTTGACTGGTGTATTTGGGAATAGAATTTTTAGAACTGGGTAGGAGTCCTTAGGGGAAGAGCATGCTTGTGTTGAAAGGGTAGAGACTGGGAGATATAAGGGTAACAGTAAATATGTACTTTGTAGAGGATGGGGTAGTGGTGTGAAATGGGGGGTGGTTTGCATTAGTAGGTTGGTTGATATAGTTTAGGTAAGTTAAGGTAATTAGAAGTATTATTTGAGTAAGTAGGGGTAGAGGTTTGAGGGTCATAATGTTGGTTATTAGAGTAGAAGTAAGGGGTGAGTTAAGTTGGGAAGTTATTTTATTTGAGTAAGAGATTATGGTTTAGGTTAATTGTTTCATAGTTTATCAGGATAAGTTGCGTTTGGCAGTAAACTCTGAAGGGTAGGCTTACTTTAATGGGTGAACCATGGGAGGGGTTTTGGGGGTATGATGGGTAGTTTTGATTGAACTGTGGAAGTGCTGGGAGTGGCTAGGTTAATATGATCATAGGTTCATAGGTAGGTACTAGGCTATCTGCCCAAAGGCATTTATAAGCCTAGCTGGAATTTGTTGGCTTTCGCCTCCCCCTTAGATTAGTTCCCTGTGCCTCTGTCCAGCAGAGCCACTGAAGTGATCCCTGGGGTAAACTTCCTGTTTCCCATCCACTCGTCAAGGTTTCTCTTGAAGAGTGTTAGTGAGGAGCTCTGCCTAATGTAGATTGGAATCTTGTTCCAGAGCATGGGAAGTCTCTGGGACAGGAATCTATCCCTCCAGCATGACCTATTTATTGTTGTGGTGAGGTTTAGATCCCTGGAGCATGTGGCTCAAAGGGATATGGTTTTCTTTAGGTGGAGCATGTCCATCAATTCTGGGTTGGACATGGCCTTGTATGTCAGGCAGAGATCACCTCTGAGTAGGCGGTATGCATCCGAGTGCAGCTGGAGTTTCTTCAGTCAAGCTGCATAGGGCATCTGTTTGAGGCCAGTGATCCTCTTGGTGAGGTACTTCTGTGGTCTTTCCAGCTGCTGCATGTGTCTTGTAAGGTACATCCCAAATGGGTCATTGCACTCTATGATGGGTCTGATGAGTGATGCTTAGAGGGGCACAATAACCTCTTTTGATCTGGATGCAAACCCTTTTGTGATTAGGTGGGCCACATATTAGGATTTTCTAATCACTTTGGCAATGTGATTATCAAAGGAGAGATTACTATCTACTTGGGTCCCCAGATCCCTTATTATATCTTCCGTATTTAGGAGGCTACCAACTATGTGGTAATTTATGGGTACTTTGTTTTTTCCTAGGGGATGACTATGCACCTTTTGGCATTTAGCTTGAGGCCATGGTTTTGACACCAGGTATCTGTCTCAGTGAGACCCTTTTGGAAGATGTCTGTGTCAGCTGGAGAGTCAATTATAGCCCCTAGTTTGCAGTCATCTGTGAACTTGGTCAGCCATAGTCCTCCTGTGCTTGACTGTACCTCTGAGAAGTATATACCAAACAGGAGGGGGTCCTAGGACTGAGCCCAGGGGAATGCCACTTGTAACCGGTTTAGAGTCAGACCTAGCACCCGCAACTCTTACCATGTGGGTTCGGTCTGTGAGCCAGTTGACAACCCATCTCGTAACGTAGGGGTTTATGTTCAGGCTGGTGAGCTTGTCTATAATACCGGAATGGGGAATGGTGTCAAAGGCTTTTGCAAGGTCTAGGTAGGCTGCGTGGACCACCTTTCCCTCATCTATAGCCTTGGTAACTGTCTCAAAGAACTCCACCAGGTTTTGGAGGCATGATCTGCCCTTAACAAAGCCGAACTGGGTAGGGGCCAGTGTATGGAGGTTCCCAATGTCTCTTAATGAGATCCATGATGATGTGCTCCATAGCCTTGCAGACCAAGCTAGTCAGGCTTATTGGGCGATAGTTCCCGGGGTCTGTTGTGGCTCCACCTTTGTGGAGTGGAATAACCATTGCTGTGTGCCGCTCTATGGCCATGTAGCCTGTGGAGAGGCTGAGTTTGAACAGTGTTGTGCTTAGGTGAGGGATTAGTTCATCTTTGAGCTCATGTAGGATGCAGCCTGGGACACCGTCCAGTCCCATTGGTGCTGTGTTTTTGGATTTGGAGAGGGCTGTTTTAACCTGAGTGTCTGTGATTTCAGGGGCACTACATTCTTCTGGTATGGTTATGGGCCCTTTTGGGGGTGAGAGAGGGGTTAAGTTTGCACTGAACCAGTCTTCCAGGATGTTGGCAATATCAGTCGGTTCAGTGTATTTTGTGCCATTCTGCACTAACTCCGAGCAGATCTGGTAATTGCCACTTAGATTCTTGACATAGCTAAAGAATGCCTTGTGGTTATCTTTGGAGTCCTTGGCAATTTTTCTTTCGAAGCTAGCCTTGGATGATTTTATGAGGGATCATAGTTTCTTGCTGATACTAATCAGGGATGTCTTTCCCTCTGGGGATTTTACTCTTTTCTGTACTAGTTTCCTCCTTCTATTGTATAGCTTGTTTATGGCAGGGGTCCACCAGACTGGTTTCCTTTTTTGGAGGAGTGAGTCTTGGTTTTGCTTAGGATAGCATGATCCATGCATTCTTGTAGGTGCCCATAGAGTGCATTATTAAAGGATTTTGCAGCTTGGGCAGCATTATCCTTTAGCATGGGGGATTTGAAACGTTCCACCTCAGTCTTAAGTAACGTGAAGTTTGCTTTTGAAACATTTTTCCTGGTGGTTTCTTTGGTCAGGTTGGGGCAGAATGTGGATATCCAGAGTGATTAGTTTATGGTCAGATCTAACCAGTGAGAAGTTGACCTCCAGTGTGGAACACCTGTCGCCCATGTTGGTGATGACCAGGTCCAATATGTTGTCACCTCTGGTGGGGGTGTTGACCAGTTGATCCAGGGTGTTTGAGTTTATAAATTCTAGGAAATGTTGGGCAAGGGAGTTAGTACTTGAGTAGTTCTCCCAGTAAATGTTTGGGTAATTGAAATCACCCAATATCAGGGTGTTTGGTAGGACCTTTATGTTCCCCAGTGTTTCCAGAAATGTGGAATGGGGGTCCTGGGACATGGTGGTGATCTGTAGCAAGCTACAGTTTGAATTGCAGTTCTGCCCATTGTTAGTTGCACATGGATGATCTCTGAAGCATCGTGCTGTGCCACTAACCTGGAGGTGTGGGTATCATTGATGAATATGGATATGCCCTAAGTGTAGGGGTATTGGGATGGGTGGGATTTGGGGGTAGGGCAGGGGAGCAGAGTGAGCCTGCAGGGTGAATGGAGTGGGTACAGTCAAGGGAAGGAAGAATCAGACGTAAAAAGAAAATCAGTGGAGTGGAAGGTAAGTTCAGATGAAAGTATGCAACGGGGGTAAGGGACGTTCGAGCAGTGGTATAGGGAAAGGATTAGAGTGGTTCAGAGAGGTAAAGATGGTGCCACAGGAAGGAAGGTAAAGTTAAAGAATCTGAGGGAGGGTTTGGAAAGAAAAGAAAGTGAAAGAAACTGGGGGAGGGGTTGGAGAGAGTGTGGAGATTGATATCACAGTGGCCTAGCTGGTTGAAACCAATACTGACAGAGCCAGTTCAGCAGTGTGAAACAACACTGAAAACAACAATCAGAAAGGAAGCAACTGTGAAAATCAGAGCTGAACAAGTAAAAAGAGAGCAAGCCAGAGATGGAAATGCTGCAGATATAAATTTAAAAACAGGAGACTAAGGGCACCTAAGACATACTAGGGGTTAAATAACACTCTAGAGTGTGGCTGGCAGCATTAACTTACATATACTGTAACTATTGAGAGTTAAACATAACATTAAACTAAAATTATTGGTACTATTGCTAGTTTAAACAGCAAAGAATATGGTAGACTACTGGCATTGTGTTGCCTCCTGGAAAGTAAGTTACTACAGCCAGAAAAAGTAACCTGTGTGTGAGCTCACCTGCCCTGTAGTAATACTTTAAATAATAAAGAGCAGTTCACTTTTTTAAAAGAAGATAGTTTTAAAAACAGATTCAAAGTGTGGATAAATTGCAGTAGAAGGAACACTACAGTTGAGCTAGAAAGCTGTGCTTTTTAGTTTGTTTTTGGAGCTGCTTCAGGCAGGTAACTTAAGCAGATTTATAACTCTTTCACAAGGTATTTTGCTGGGTGAGTCTTTTGGGCAAGGGATGACCACAGAGTGTTTAGGTTCATAGGCAGGTACTATGCTATCAGCCCTGGGGCCTATATAAGCCTAGCCAAAAAGATTCCCTGGCTTTTGCCACCCATGAAAATTATTTTCCTGTGCCCCTGTCAACCCGTTAACCCATCAGGAGAAGAGTTGAGCTAGAAAGTTGTGCTTTTTAGTTTGTTTTTGGAGCTGCTTTAGGCAGGTAACTTAAGCAGATTTATAACTCTTTATTACTAAAATAATTACTAATTTCAGTTTTCTGAGCTGCAGTATCAGTCTGTGTAATTCAGAAACTATGGTGACTGTAACAGTCAATGTCCATGTATTCAGGCATAACATGGGAAAATGACCTAGTCAGCAACTACAGTTATAGCTCCTTGGAAATCAAGTGTCAGTTATCAACATCTGTTCAGTTATCATTCTGCTTACAAAATCTTTTTTGTGGTGTTTCATCCTTTCATTAGTGCCTTGCAATTTCCTTTTTAAATATTCCCTCTATATTTCAGGCAATAGAGTTTGCATCTGCATTTTGCATGAAGTCTCTGGTGAGGTTGTTGTCATATTTTTAGATGAAATCGCTGCTATGATCAGAAAACTCATTACTTATAAAGCTGCAAGTATGGATGAGATCCAGCTTTAGATTTAGAAAGCACTGGACAAGGCTGAGTCATGTGGATAATGTGTATCCTTATTGTTGCATAAAAGGCAAGCACATTATCTCTGAACTGCAAATGGGGGTGTTCAGCCACCTCATTAGGAAAGGGAAACTGAGATTATGTACCAAATTCTGGGGGAGGAGCAAAACTTTTGATGTTTCCTGGGAAAATGTATATTAGAGTGCAGAGGAAGAAACTTTATTAGTCAGACTTCAGATTCAAGAAAAACAGTGCAGATTTCTTCCAGACCAGAAAAAAGAGGACCAGCTCTTTAAACTTGCTGCTTTGTTAGGGTTGAAATGGGTTTGTTGGTGAATCTAGAGGTGTTTTATGAAGTTAGTAAAGGCCAATGAGTGTGCATCTCAGTGTATGCTATAGTAGGTTCCTGCAGGAGTATATGAAAACAGAGAGCTGTTGCTTCTGCATGCTATATGGTCCCTGCATGAAATCAATGTGTGTTGTGACTGCATTACAGGCATAAAGTGGAATTTGTTAGGGTTCTATCAAGGGTGTAACTTCTCTACACTTCTGTTTATGACTTGCATGTGAAAGATATCAAGACATAGTTAAGGGTGGGGTGTTGCCTACTTTGCAAAACTATAGGAGGTGTCTCTGTTGTTGCAGGCTATGCCTTTTTGCTCTCATCTTACAATACCTCAGGCACATGAGTCAGTAATTCATGACAAGTTGCAAACCTCTAAGGATGAAAATTAGCACAAGAAATTCAAATCTATGTCTTGGAAATGAGCTGATTGCTTCCCTTAGATATCTGCAGAGCTAGATCCAGCACAAGTTGACCTAGGCAGCTGCTTAGGCCCAGTGCTGGCTGGTAGGCCTAGCCAGAGTTGTCTAAAAACAGGGTTGCTTACAAAAGGAAGATCTACTGCTTGACATACAGCTCCAGTCTTAGAAGCCAATGAAAGGGATGAACAAGAGCTGTGACATTAATGTACAGCTTCTGGCATGGCATGGCATGCATTTTTAAAATGGGAGACCAAACAAAGCATGACCTTCATGGATGGATATGTTTTTGACTTTGAAACCAGGGGCAGGCTTCAGCAAGCATCAGTGGTGGCTGGTGATTTCAAATTAAAGGGGGGCTGCAGGAGACAGCTGAATGGGTGGGTGCCAATGGGAAGGGGTGTGGCCAACTAGAAAGGGGTGGAGTTATGCTAAAAACCACAACAACTGGAACTTTAATTAAATACACTGCCCTGGGTGCCAAACCATCATTACGAGAGTCCAATCAAGACAAAATGAAGTGTAGAAGAAAAAAATATTTCAATGCATTGGCTACATGACAACTTACTTAATATCTAGATGGAAATACAAAGGTTGTGAGGCATGAAAAAATAAATTGCTTTTTAAATATATTACTGGTATGCCAGTCAAAATCAAGTATAAAAAAAACAAGCAGCACTCAACGGAAACCACTTCTCCTTGCACTGCAGTTCTAATTATAATTTATATTCAGCTTTATAAGCTTCTGGTGTCATTCTAAGGGGATCCAGTATTTGTCTGCCTGGTATGACATGATCGACAGACCACGATGCTTTGCCAGAGATGGCCTGCACCTGTCACCCTTAGGATTCTGGATACTGGCTAAGGCTCTTGCCACCCCTATAGTGCCTTTTTTAGGCAAGGTTCAAATGGCAAAGTCACCACCGTAACAGGTACAAGCAAGCAAAATCTGAGGGTAATACTACTCAATGCTAGAAGTCTAAACCTCAAAATGCACTCACTCGAGGCACTCCTTAAAATGGAGAACATTGACATCTGTGCAGTGACAGAGACCTTGTTCAAAGCTCCAGAGAGCACCCCTGCATTATCAGGCTACAATTCATACCACACCTTTCGGCCACCTAACCCAGAATGAAGCACTAAAGGTGAAGGTGTGTCCATTTTCATTAAGGATATCCACACCTCCAGGCTAGTTGCACAGCATAATGCATCCGAGATTATCCAAGTGCAACTAACTCTGGGCAAGATCGCAATCCAAATTGTAGCTTGCTACAGACTCCCCACCATGCCTCAGGATTCCCAATCCTCATTTCTTGATACACTGGAAAGTATTAGGGTACAACCCAACACCCTAATAATGGATGATTTCAATTACCCCACCATTAACTGGGAAAACTACTCATGTACCAACTCTTTTGCTCAACGTTTTCTAGAATTCATAAATTCCAATGCCTTGGATCATCTTATTCACACACCCACCAGGGGCAGCAATATCCTAGACCTGGTCATTACCAACATGGGAAACCAATGTTCCACACCAGAGGTCAATTCCTTGTTGGTCAGATCCAACCACAAGCTAATCAGCCTAGACATCCACATCCCACCCCCAATTAGGGAAACCATCATAAAAAACTTCTCCAAAGCCAACTTCACACTTCTTAAGAAAGAAGTGGCAAACTTCACGACACCCATGCAGATGGACAATAGAGGTATGACTACTGAATCCTACACAAATGCACTTTATAAGCACTTACACGAGTGCATGGATCATGCTATCCCTAATAGAACCAAGATGTTATCTGCCAAAAAAGGAAGCCAATTTGGTGGTCCTCTACCATAAACAAACTCTACAACAGAAGAAAGAAACTGTTGCAAAAAAGAGTAAAATCCCATGACTGGAGGAACTCCCTGGTCAACCTCAGTAAGAAGCTGAGATCCCTTATAAAATCCTCCAAAGCTAGTTACAAAAACAAAATTTCCACTGACTCTAAAGACAACCACAAAGCATTCTATAGCTATGTCAAGAATCTCAATGGGAACACTCAGATCTGCTCTAAGTTGCAGCACAATGGCACTAAATATACAGAACCAACTGATATTGCCAACATCCTAGCAGATAGATTCAGTGCTAACTTTACCCCCCTCTCACCCCCCTAAAGGGCCCATCTCTATACCGGAAGAATGCAAAGTTCCTATAATCACGGCTGCACAGGTAAAAAACACACTCTCCAAAGCCAAGAACACAGCATCCATGGGACCTGACAATATCCCAGGCTGCGTTCTACATGAATTACAGAATGAACTGGCACCCTACCTAAGTACCATGTTCAATCATAGCCTCACCTCAGGCTTTGTACCCACTGAATGGTGCACTGTGAAGGCTATCCCACTCCACAAAGGAGGAGCCATGATGGACCCCGGGAACTACCGCCCCATTAGCCTGACTAGCCTGGTCTGCAAGGCCATGGAACTTAACATCGTGGAACTCATAAACAAAGATATTGGTAATCTCCAAACTCTGGACCCTACCCAGTTTAGATTTGTAAAAGGCAGATCGTGCCTTCTAAACCTAATTGACTTCTTTGAAGCAGTCATCAAAGCCATAGATGAGGGTAAAATGGTTCACACAGCTTATCTAGATCTCGCCAAGGCTTTCAACACCATCCCCCACTCTGGAATTATAGATAAGCTCACCAAACTAGGTATAAATCCTTATGTCACAAGATGGGTTGCCAACTGGCTCATGGACAGAACCCACACTGTGAAAGTAGCAGATTCCAAATCCAACTTCAGACCAGTGACAAGTGAAGTACCACAGGGTTCAGTCCTGGGTCCTCTCCTGTTTGGTATCTACTTCTCTGAAGTGCAGGTTAACACAGAAGGTCTTTGGCTAACAAAGTTTGCAGATGACTGCAAACTTGGAGCCATAATCGAAACTCCTAACGATGTGCACAAACTACAAAAGGGCCTCACTGCGACAAATACCTGGCATCAAAGCCATGGCCTGAAGCTCAATGCCAAAAGTGTATTGGTATCCCCTTTGGTAAAAACTCTGTACCCATGAACTACCACATAGCTGGTAGTTTACTTAATGCCAAAAATTTGATAAGAGACCTTGGGACACAGGTGGACAGTACTCTCTCCTTTGATAATCACATCGCCACAGTGGTCAGGAAATCCTTCTACGTGGCTCATCTCATCACAAAAGGATTCTCATCCAGAAAAAAAGAGGTCATTGTTCCCCTCTACTCATCACTCATTAGACCCATTATAGAGTACAATGCCCCTTTTGGTAATGTACCTCACAAGACATCTACAACAACTGGAAAGACCACAGAAATACCTCACAAAGAGGATTACTGGCCTCAAACAGATGCCCTATGCAGACCGTCTCAAAAAACTATAGCTTTACTCCATTGCATATCGCCTACTCAGGGGCGATCTCTGCCTAACATACAAAGCTATGTCAAACCCAGAGCTGTTGGACATGCTCCACTTAAAGAAATCCCAATCCCTTTGAGCTACACACTCTAGGGACCTAAACCTTGTCACCACAATAAACAGAACATGCTGGAGGGATAGATTCCTGTCCCAGAGACTTCCCATACTCTGGAACAGACTACCTATCTATGTCCAACAGAGCTCCTCATTAGCACTCTTCAAGAAAATTCTTGATGATTGGATGGGAAATGGGAAATTCACCCCAGGGATCACTTCTGTGGCTCTGCTCGACAGGGGCACAGGAAAATAATTTTCTTGGGTGGCGAAAGTCAGGGTACATTTTTTGGCTAGGCTTATATAGGCCCTAGGGCCAATAGCCTAGTACCTACCTATGAACCTATAAAATTACCAAGTAACATGCTGAAAGTAGCAATCTATGTGATACCCCCACTTGTAAAAATGTTTCTTATCCAAAAAAGACCTACTGGCTGCCTGACAACAACTATCTACTTGTTTCATGGAGAACACATGATCAAAGTAAAAAATGAACAGTGAACAAGAAACAAGCTCAATAATTGCTTAAAGGATTACTGCACAAGTTATGGACCACACATGATAGATTGGCATTCTGTTTACTTTACAGGTAAAGCTTGCAAAGATAACTGCAAGTCTCCAGCAAATGTAATGAGCTTTTGAAAATACTGTAATCCTGTCCTTTATTACAAATACTGTCATATGCATTTCAATACCTAAGGCTTATACGTTATCTAGTTATGTAAATATTCTCTGCATAGCAACAATGAAAAGGCTTTCAATGTTGGTAATTCTTTAACAGTATGCTTATTAAAGGTTACTTGCATCTTATAATCTCCGACAAGCTTACCTGATGGTCATTAAAGCATTGCTACTTTAATACAGAGCAACAGGGCACTGCAACAGGGCACTGTAACAGCATGCATTTTCTGAATAATAAGAAGCATAAATCAACAATATAAAAATAGATGTTGGAGCTTGATACAAAAAGACTTGGAAAGATGGACCCAACTAAAACTCCCGGTTTTCTCAAGAGTAGCCATTATCAAAATGAATATTCTACCGAGACTACTATATGTTCTAAATGCTACCAACACCCTGATACCTAAAAAAAATTTTAATAATATACACTCATCTCTTTCGAAATTTATATGGAACCCAAGACCTATTAGGATAAGCTATCAAAAACTTGTTTACCCTAAAGATAAAGGTGGCCTAGGTCTTCCAGATTTTAGGCTTTTGTATGAAATTAATAGAAGCAGTAGAATAATTAATATTGCCACCTTCAGAGAAGAAGTAAATGCTTGGTGCCTATCTTGGGTCAAGCTATATTACAATTATATAAAAACTCTTTCCATTAATCCCTTGGCACTCCCATTCCTAGACATTACTGCCAAAAGAAAATATAAAATTCAAAATGACCTATGGTATCAAATCAGATGCACGCAAAACCTGTTTAAATCATTAAATCTACATTTAGCTTTTCACCTTCTTCAACCCTTACACCTTAACCCTAACATTAAACTAAACGAACACATGATTAATTTGACTCCATTCCCACTGATCAAAAGTAGAACTGTTTTAGACTTCTTCTCACTCAAGATGGAGACTATTTCTTCCATCAGAAATAAATTTAAGCTTCCGACCAAGTACACCATTATGATTAGACAAATTAAAGACATCTGTAATAGGTTCTGGATGGATATTAACATTCCTGAATCCCAAATAGAGTTGTGTAAGGTAATATGGAACCGATTAACTCGTAAAAAGAAAATGGTTTCTCACACTTATAAACTAATTTCTACACTCAGATGCTCAAAAGAAGCTATCCATTCTGATGTTTGGATAAAGCAAGACCCCTCGATCTCCTCTAAGTCCATTGCCCAAGCCATCTGTAAATTTTCTAAAGCTATTCCGCTATCAAAATTCAGATATACTCAACTTATGATAACAAATAATGCATACTACACCCCAGCTTTACTAAACAAGATGTACAAGGAAATCCCACCTTTCTGCCAATTCTGCCCTCAGATGGAAGCAGATATCATCCATATCTTTTGGAGTTGTAAATGCTCATATAGACTTTGGTGTGCCCTCAGAGTCAAACTGGAAAAAATGGGCTATGAAAAATCTACGCTCTCTTGGCAATTTGCACTCCTTCATATCCCCCTGGTAGGCAAGGACATTAAGAATATACATTTTCTAATAACATCTTTTATGCTGATAAAATACTATATCACCTTAAATTGGAAGGATAGATCGGCTCTTTCATGGGAAGGATTCAAACAGATAGCTGGGAAACATATTTATGCTCACAAATATTTGTGGTATTCCATGAGGCTAAATCCTACACAGAGAGATACATGGAAAATGGTATATGAGTTTATACTAGCATAAATTCACAGCATTTAAACCTCTTTTTGGATGCTCTGCATAGATGGGTTTTGTATATAGTTAATTTAGTGTAGAGATATGCGTGTGATATGTTATGTGATGATATGATTAAAAGTCAATAAAAAAGAAGGAAAAAAAAAAATATGACAGAAAACCAGAACATTCTACAAAATCAAGGACAGAAGAAAAACCACAGTCATACTTGTGGTCTACCTTGGATGAGGGAATACTCTGCACACTTATAACTGCATAACTGCTCCTTGCCTTGCTTGGACACATCCGGAGCCACTACAATGGGGAGTGGAGTGCAACAAGTAGGTTACAGTTTGAAATGTCTCTGGCTGATGGTGATGGCTCTGGCACTCATACCTCTCAACCTCAGAGCAGGAAATCTGGACAAAGTCATACATAGAAGTGGGACACAGGCCCAAAAATAAAGACAATTTTTAAATATTGCTCTTATAAACTTAGAAAGATAATAGAATAGTAGTAGGTCTTGCATTAGTATGAATTTTTGAAGGGTATGAAATCTGAAACTCAAATGTCTGCCATTATTTTCTAACTTCAATCTTTAATGATTTGCTACTAATTTTCCAGAAAACCACAATTTTATGAAAAACAGACCAAATATGTTATGCAAAAATATAAAATTGCCACACAATACAGCTGGGTACCTGTCAAAGAAGGGATACCTTTTTAAAATTAGTACTGTTAACTTGAGCAGCTGACAAAATAAGAGCATCTACATGCATTTCTGAAATAAAAGTAATCTATAAGTCTGATCATTACAGTTATTTATAATTGTAAACCCTCCAAGTTTTCTTCCACAATTGCCATTTTGCAGAGGGATTATTAAGGGAAGAGCAACATTTTGAGCCAAAATTGGAGACAGTTGAGAGGTTTGGATATTCCTAATTCTATAAAGCAATTTATTTGCATGTACCTCTCAACCTCTTAATGCAGGAAATTTGGACAAGGCCAAATATATTGGGGGAACATACAAACAGTACTAATTGCTCTTGTATAAACTTAAGACAGTTGATAGAATAACAGGACTTGCTGTAGCATGCATTTTTCTGAAGGTTATGATGTCTGAAACTCAATGTCTGTCATTATTTAGTGACTTCATTCCTAAATAATTTGGCAGAAAACCACAAATTTTATGAAGATCAAACCAAAAATAAGAAAGAAAATCTATTCATTCTGCAAAATTCTGGACAGTTGAGAGGTATAATTCAGCTGGGGCTGTCTGAGTTTGCTGTCCTTCCCCCCCTCACAAAATCATGGTTGAATGGAGCACCCCCCTGCAACCATTCCAATGTCCCATTCCTTGGTTATTTCGCCCCATTTGCCATAAACACTGTAATGTGCATACTGCTTTACTTCTGCGATAATATGGGTTTCATTTGAAAGTTTTATTTTATATTTTACAGCATAAACCCTAATAGATATCTGCTAAACAAAGCAATGCAGTCTCACAATGTAAATAGACTTAGCATTAAAACATCTCTGCCCTTGAAACTCACATTCATTGAAACAGCATTGAAACCCACATTCAAAGAAAATACATTTTGCCAGTGGCAGATAAAGATTCATTTTGGGCTGTTTTTAAATCATAGGCCCCTTGAACACAAAACATACACATGCTGTTTGATACACCTTCCTGACTGTATTAAATTATATTCCTTGTACAATACAGTACAGTTGTTAGACGGCATTTTAAATTTATTGTTTTGAACAGTTTTCCAGTAAACAATGAAACAAAATGCATGAACCAATAATGACAAAACTGCCCAATTCAGAACATTTCCATCATAAAAGTCTACTCAAACTTCTACAGTCCACCAGTATCAGTAAATATGCGCAATCTCTGAAGAAGTAAAAGTCATCTAAATAATTACACATTAAAGAAATATGTTAATTAATGAAGAGGTTACTGCTAGCAAACAACTTTATATGTCATTGTTTCATCTACAAATAAAGTACCTGTTGTCCTTGAGGAATAAATTGCCTATGTTGCATTAAAAAAATGATAAGCTAGTAATATCGCAATAGGGAATGGATGGCAAACTGATAACAGGTTCATAGTTACTAGGTATCTTTGCCAAAGAGGACTGCAGTATCCATCCCCTTTACAACAGAGTACAGTATCAGCAAGGGATCTGCCTACTGTGGGAGTAGATCCCGCAGCCTTCTACATCAAAAGCAAGTACACTACCTGTTGTGCTATTAACAACATAAGCAGACTCAGCATAAGCAGCACTAAACCTTTGTTCCCCTGCAGCTCTCAGCTCCTTGTAAAGTCTACTCGACCCTCAGCTGTATCTCTGAACTTTGCAGCACAAGAAATCTGAAAAAAGCCAAAATTTATTTGGGGGAGGACAAAAGCCCAAAAACCAGGGGCACATTTTAAACATTGCATGTATAATGTTGGAAAGTTGCTAGAATAAAATGCTATGTTACCACCATACATTTCACTGCCAAGTATTGAACCCAGGACCCTGTGCAAAACAGTCAGATCAACATACCACTATGTCAAATTATCTATGTTGATAAAAGAAAGGAAGACTGAAAATTAAATGGCTACCATTTAGTGAATTCAGTTCTCACCATAGCTGTCAACATCTTAGCACAAAACACCTGAACAAAGCCAATAATGGTGGAATACAGCCCCCAAACATATTCAGTGAGTTCAGTTATCACCATAGCTCTCAACTTTGGCACAGAAAACCTGGAAAAAGCCAATAATGGGGGAATACAATCCAAAAATAGGGACAAATATCCATTGAGGACACCAGAGCAAACAAACACAGGGAGGATATGCAGACTCCACACAGAAGGCACCCCGGCCAAGAATCAAACCATGCAACCTGTAGCTGTCAGGCAACAATGCTACCACTGCACCACTGGCTGTGTTAAGTAGCCAAAATACAGAAACCACAGATTTTATGAAGAACAGAACAAATATGAGGCAAAAATTTGCAAATGTTTTACAAATGGTGGTGGGTATGGAATTCAGGCTCTTGTCACTTGGGCCCGAGGTACATGGTTCAAGCCTTATTCTCTACCCACCACCATGTAGCAACTGGGGCATTTTATACATGCACACACACACACACACACACACACACACACACACACACACACACACACACACACACACACACACACACTTCTGTCCTCCATGCGATTCTGCAGCCGTCCAACTAAGTCCTCCATAGCGATCCTGCAATGCATGCTGTTGGATATCCCATGAGACGTGAGGAGGCTGAAGCCTCCGGCCTATGGGCGATGCAGTCCGGTGACTTTCTGGTTTGTGCGGTCATGACCGCAGAGACCCCTAGGCTGGAAGGACGGAGTTTCCTGCCTTCCTTATCCAATCTGCCTAACACAGCAGTCAGGAACTAAGCATGCATGTGTAGAGTCCGGAAAATTTTTAATTTTATTTTTATTGTTATATGTTCTACGGTGGGGGGAATGGGGAATTTCTTTTATTCAGTTTACAGGTGGGGGGGCTGCAGTCCTATAGCATGAGCCGCCCCAGGCAAGCATTAATTGAGGTGATGTCTGACAGGAAGAGAGGAAAGTCTAATATTTTCAGCAGGTAACTGGAGCTAAGCAGCAGATGCATGTGTGCATGAAATGATCTAGTTAGAGGGGGCCGCCTAGTTAAGTGATACACAGATAACCTTGGCAATGGGAAATGAGAGCCGTAATCCTCCACTGCAAAGAGATTGACATTTATCAGGTCATATATTCTGCATTTTTAGAGTAATGATCAGAACCTCCTGATTCTCAGCATTCCTTATGAAGTTATTGTTTCATATTACTGTGATACAGTTTTCTCGGAAATATTGGATTGTAAAGTATTTCAGCATTTAGTTAAAACTGTTACTTTGGCAGTTAACACAGAGAAATAAAACTCCAGTTCATTAATGAGCTGCTTCCTGTGGCAAGAGTGTGGGGTTTGAATCTTTCCACCTTCATTTACTGACTTTGTGACATTGCACAAGTCATTTATCCAGACAGTGCTTTGGAGCAATTAGGAACAGGAGCTAGGTTCCTTAATAGTCTCCAGAACTGCATACATAATAACTATGAACCATTGTTGTTGCTTGTCAGCCATTCCCTTTTGTATAGATGATCTAGTTCATGAAATGTTATGGTAATATCACGGACACACCAATTTTTAATGTAACATGGGCAATTAGTTCTTCAAAGGCAGCAGGATCTACATTTATAGATGAAGCACTGGAATGCAAGGTTGTTTGCCAGCAACACCCCCTACACTAGTAATAGTTCTTTTTATTATGGAATTATTCAGATGACGTTTTCTCCTGCTGAGACTAAGCATATTGAGTTAACATATATTATCAGGTGGTTAATAGCTTTAATGCTCTCACATATAGTCTTCTATTTAAATTATGCAACACATGTCTGAATATTATGTTGTGATGCAAGTCGTCTTTATGCAGTTTCATGTAGTTCATCCAAAGCTACCAATAAAGTAAGTATAATTTATTTCCTCATAACAATAAAAGGGTTACAGACAGTCAACAAAGTGGATGTAGCTGTTGGAGGTGGGGAGGGGGGGGTCTTTGTGGATGAAAGTACCTTAATGCTTTTATAATCTTGTCATTTTTAAAAAGTCTTTAATCTGGTTTACAGGACTACTGTCTGAGAGAGTGTGTGTGTGTGTGTGTGTGTGTGTGTGTGTGTGTGTGTGTGTGTGTGTGTGTGTGTGTGTGTGTGTGTGTTAAGTTAGAATGCTATGTGTTTTAGTGGAACAAATTTTAAATATGTAACTTTGCTCCTTATTATTATTTTTTACACATATATCTGAAAAGAATGTAATGTACAATGTAACAATAATTGATGGGTTGGGGGATATTTGTGAATAAAGGTGACTGGTACTATTGAGCTGACAAAGTTAAAAAGTCATTAGTCCATATTTGCAAGACGAGTGTGCATGTCTATAAAGTAAATTGGAATGCTTTATTGTGGGCATTTTATCACAATCAATTGTGGTGTCTTCACAGTTGATAAAGTAGTCATAATTGTTGCTCACTGATACGGAATGGTTATAATGACAACAGTCTGAGAGTCCTTTATTTTGTTTTTTTTTTGTTGAAACATTCTGAAATGGGTACTTTTTTCCATTATTGGTTCAAACATTTTATTTAACTGCTTTCTGGAAAAAATGTTCAAAACTACAAATTTAAGACACCCTCTCAACAAGTGTTACTATGTTACGTAAGAAATATAATTAAAATCAATAAGGAAGGTGAATCAAAGAACACATGCATTTATTTGTGGTCCCAAAAATGTGTGAGGGTGCACATGGTTTGAAAAAAGCCCAGGACACAAGGTACACGTAATCTGCCAGTGTGCAGATGCATTTTCATTGACTGTGAGCTTCAAGGGAAGAGTAGTTTATTGTTACTCATGCTAAGTCTGTTTACAATGTGAGACTGTTTTGCTTTTAGC
Organism: Protopterus annectens; assembly: GCF_019279795.1. Lineage (NCBI taxonomy): Eukaryota > Metazoa > Chordata > Ceratodontiformes > Protopteridae > Protopterus > Protopterus annectens. The sequence continues at coordinate 1,789,492,550 of NC_056735.1, read as the reverse complement.
AAATGACAACCATGTTTGTGTTATAAAATGAGAAATTAATTTTAAATTATATCCAACTCACTGTAATCATTGCACACTGATAGGTTTGAGCAATGTCCAAGGTAATTGCGGAGAGACATCCAAGTAAAGGATCACTGAGATGGCAGCAGAGGGAGGGGATGGAGTTGATTGATTTGATGACCTAGGGCCCCATTTCGCCATGATCTAGCTCTGAGTATCTGTATGTGTGTGTGTGTGTGTGTGTGTGTGTGTGTGTGTGTGTGTGTGTGTGTGTGTGTGTCTTTGTGTGGCAGGGTGTCTGAGTGTAGGCAGGTGTCCACATGCCCCTTGAGGTCTTGTTTATGAGTGATTGTAAATAACTCAGTGACACTGTCAACCAGATTCTGGTGGTGAAATGAGAACTCTTTTCTCAGAAAATGTTTCAGTTCACATGTCAATCTGCTGTTCCAGCTTCACTTATGATCCTGGTTCATTGATTTTACTTTCCATCATATGGGGGCAAATTTAAGAATGCCTACGCATTTTTTTTCTATGTAGGCATTGCGTCATGTTGTTAACACTGCCACAAGCAGTTTTAAGTTCAGTAAGCACTGCTGAGCTGCGCGCATGATCGCACCAACACGAAAATATCTGTGGCATGCAAATCACCTCATAAGCAGGTGAATCTCATGCAAATGAGGCAGGTAGAGTTATCCAGCAAGCAGATAGGCAGCCATGCAGACCCTGTGTCAGTGTTCATACTGTACACAGACAAATGCCATGTGCAGGACTGTAGACAGACAAAAGAGACTGTAAAAATCTAGGCAGATAGACAGAAATGGTATAGCACACACAAATATGAGCAAAACTATCTTCTGTGTGTTCCAAAAGTTACAGTAAGTATGTTAAAATATTTTTTTTAATAATCTTGGCATATTTGAACAGAGCGCCACAGTCTACAAACATGCCTAATTAAAAATGTGGAAAAATCAAATATTAATATCATGAGACAGAAATGCATTACAGGACCCTGTGTGCAGTATCTACAATGGTGCATTGGTGCTGTTGCTAATGTGGTAGGGCTTGGAAGCATTTAGTGTCCAGGTTGCGAACATGGATCCCTATGCAAATGAGGTGGAGTTGCTGAATAGCATAATGGGGTAATCATGTCCACAGATCCCCTCCTTTTAGGCAGAGAATCATTTTGGTGTCCACAGTGGAGGTAGCTGACATCAGTAGAGGGTGTGCCCACAAATATCTGAGCTGATTTGTGCATAGCTGTGCCTGTTTGCTAGGTGCACCACCATATTGAGCATGCAAGTTTGGGGGGTGTGCACTGACTGCTAAGCAATGTTTACCTATGGGGTGCATGTTTGCATGGTGCACCACAGTGCTCAGAGTATCTAAAAGGCCAGTGATGGATTAATTAGTGTTAGTCCTTGCTTAACGCAAACTAGGGCCATTAAATGATGTCAATGATATATTAGGCAGGTGCAATGCATCATAGGTTGACAACCACGCAGGCAGCACCTACAGTAGAGGACTATAAGGTATGCATACATCCTACAATTTGATTTTCCTCCCATACTGTGCACCATTGGAGTACAGACTTGGGAATTTTAACTGAAAAAATGCTAGGGCTGCTTCAGGTCTGTTATATTTCTATGTGTGAGATGCTGAAGTCAATGCTGTTGCCGCTTACAATAGACCTAGACATAAAAGAAGAAGGGTGTTTAGGCCCAGGGTAACCTTCCAGGAGCTACATGAGCTGACACTGTCAACCAGATTCTGGTGGTGAAATGAGAACTCTTTTCTCAGAAAATGTTTCAGTTCACATGTCAATCTGCTGTTCCAGCTTCACTTATGATCCTGGTTCATTGATTTTACTTTCCATCATATGGGGGCAAATTTAAGAATGCCTACGCATTTTTTTTCTATGTAGGCATTGCATCATGTTGTTAACACTGCCACAAGCAGTTTTAAGTTCAGTAAGCACTGCTGAGCTGCGCGCATGATCGCACCAACACGAAAATATCTGTGGCATGCAAATCACCTCATAAGCAGGTGAATCTCATGCAAATGAGGCAGGTAGAGTTATCCAGCAAGCAGATAGGCAGCCATGCAGACCCTGTGTCAGTGTTCATACTGTACACAGACAAATGCCATGTGCAGGACTGTAGACAGACAAAAGAGACTGTAAAAATCTAGGCAGATAGACAGAAATGGTATAGCACACACAAATATGAGCAAAACTATCTTCTGTGTGTTCCAAAAGTTACAGTAAATATGTTAAAATATTTTTTTTTAATAATCTTGGCATATTTGAACAGAGCGCCACAGTCTACAAACATGCCTAATTAAAAATGTGGAAAAATCAAATATTAATATCATGAGACAGAAATGCATTACAGGACCCTGTGTGCAGTATCTACAATGGTGCATTGGTGCTGTTGCTAATGTGGTAGGGCTTGGAAGCATTTAGTGTCCAGGTTGCGAAGATGGATCCCTATGCAAATGAGGTGGAGTTGCTGAATAGCATAATGGGGTAATCATGTCCACAGATCCCCTCCTTTTAGGCAAATAATCATGTTGGTGTCCACAGTGGAGGTAGCTGACATCAGGAGAGGGTGTGTCCACAAATATCTGAGCTGATTTGTGCATAGCTGTGCCTGTTTGCTAGGTGCACCACCATATTGAGCATGCAAGTTTGGGGGGTGTGCACTGACTGCTAAGCAATGTTTACCTATGGGGTGCATGTTTGCATGGTGCACCACAGTGCTCAGAGTATCTAAAAGGCCAGTGATGGATTAATTAGTGTTAATCCTTGCTTAACGCAAACTAGGGCCATTAAATGATGTCAGTGATATATTAGGCAGGTGCAATGTATCATAGGTAGACAACCACGCAGGCAGCACCTACAGTAGAGGACTATAAGGTATGCATACATCCTACAATTTGATTTTCCTCCCATACTGTGCACCATTGGAGTACAGACTTGGGAATTTTAACTGAAAAAATGCTAGGGCTGCTTCAGGTCTGTTATATTTGTATGTGTGAGATGCTGAAGTCAATGCTGTTGCTGCTTACAATAGACCTAGACATAAAAGAAGAAGGGTGTTTAAGCCCAGGGTAACCTTCCAGGAGCTACATGAGCTGGAGATTGTAGAGCACTACAGGGTTGACAGGGACATACTACAAGAACTCACAGAGCTGTGCTACCCTCAACTCAGGCCTAGAGCCAACAGAGGGGACCCCATCACAGTGGAAACAAAGGTAAGTGCAACTCTTAGGATAATAGCCGCAAGCACCTTCCAAAGACCAAGTGGGAGCATGATGGTGGTCTCACAGGCATCAGCATCCAGGGTACTCCACCAATTCCTGGATGCCATGCTACCACATGCCAGTGATCACATATATTTTTCCCTCACCCCTGAGGTGAGGGCCAGCAATATGCAACACTTCTACCCTGTAGCAAACTACCCTGAGGTACTGGGTGCCATAGACTGCACTCATGTACACATCAAGGCACCGCCCGGTGAGGAAGGTAAAATCCATGCCAACCACAAGGGGTACCACTCCATCAGCTGCCGGGTTGTGTGCAATGCCTAGGGCATTATCATGAATGTGTGTGCTGGCAGCCCTGGTAGCTATCATGATTCCCATATCTGGCACATATCACAGCTGTACCAGATGTTTGCTAGCGGGGTTATCCCACACAGCCATTTAGTGGGAGATGCTGGCTATGCACTGGAACCATGGATGATGACACCCATCAGAAATGCACACACACCCATGGAAGGTTACCATAATGAGACACACGCACAAACTAGGAACATCATAGAGTGTGTGTTTGGTTTACTGAAGTCACGGTTCCAGTGCTTTGATATATCTGGTGGAGCCCTGCACTACTCTACAGCCACATGTGCACATATGTTCACAGTATGTGCCATGCTACTCAATATGATCCTGTGGAAGCAGCTGCAGCAGGATTAGCATAGAGAAAGGATACACAGCTCCCCAACAGTGCCTAGGTCATCATAGCGACACTCACAGGAGGACTCAGAGGAGGATCCCTCTGATGATATCCCTGTAGGCAGAGTAGGCATGCTCAGTATGCCCTGGTGAAGGCTGAAAGACAATGCACAGCACATTCACTGACAACCTAGGGACCTAGGGACTGAAACCTTTCTCCTACTCACATACATATATTAAAATAGCCGATGCCAGGCAACCCACACAATCTGTATCTATCCATGTATTGACTGTGTACTGCTTGCATCACACAGAGACAGCCCTGAGCTACAGTTCTGTCAACTGATGCATTCTCAAGGTAAGTCTCTAACCTACATATTAATAAAAAGCACATACTGTTGGACTGGGTATCAGTTGTCCCATGTGGATGTTAAATCTGGCCAAATAGCCCACTATATTTCCTTGCATAACAGCAGCAGATCCATACATACAATACCTTATTATAGTAATCCTTACAATTAATATGTAGGTTAGAGATTTACCTTGAGAATGCAGCAGTTGACAGAACTGTAGCTCAGGGTTGACTCTGTGTGATGAAAGCAGTACACAGCCAATACATGGATAGGTACAGGTTGTGTGGGTTGCCTGGCATCAGCTATTTTAATATATATACACACACACACACATATATATATATATATATATATATATATATATGTGTGTGTGTGTGTGTGTGTGTGTGTGTGTGAGAGTAAATTATCACTAGGCTTCATGGTTGGAATATTCACATCAGGCAAGGGAGATGTTAAACAATGGGCACACATGATATTCTGACTATTGTCTACCCAAGCTGATAATGTGCTGCTGTTCCTCCACCCCCCACATAGCAGTGTACCCATATAGCTGCTTTAACAGATAATCAGCTACAGCATATCATTGAACCAGGCACTCTCATGGCTGTAACATAGATAGTGCCGATACATTGTATGTCTCTCTTCACACAGGATAACAGTGTACATATGTATGCTGTTGGTTGTGTGATGAACGACCCCTCATTATTTAGTGACCTGTGTGGCTCAGTGAACTAAGGAAGCTAGGATGGTGTTGATGGTTCTAATCTGTAATTATTCACATCTTTTGCATGTGAGGTAGTAGTATGTTGGTGTTTTCACAGACTATCATACATCCTAACCTCTTAGTGCAAAACATCTGGACAAAGCCAGAAAGATTGTGGGGCAAAGGCCCAAACACAGGGACAGAGTTTAAATATTGGTCACATAAACCTAGACAGTTGCTGACAGTGTAATGTCAGACATAAGCTCTTACTCAAGTAAATAGGTAAGTGGTCTAATCTACATACAGCCAACTTGCAGTATGTGTGTGCCTTGGTGTGTCCTGTATGCAGTGAGTGGAACTGGTGTTAGCCTGAATATGGCCATGTTTGTGTGTGAGGCTGCTACAGCAGTATGCATCATGTTATGCAGCCATAGGACATGAGAACTTTACTAGCATAATGGCCATGCAGCCCTCACAATCAGAAACATCTGTATATCCCTCGGTACAGGACCTGCACATATTGCCCCAGTTTAAGAGCAACTCAGGCAGATGCAGTGTGTTGAGATGATGTCCACCCAGCCAATCAAACAGATAGCATGTGCTGAGGTGCATTGAGGTGCTCTGTGTACCATTAGGCAGGGTCTGTTTCAAGAGTGGGTTTATGTCTGCTAGACAAATGTCTCCCACAACATGTAGTACTAACGTCACATAGGTTAATGTCCTTACAGTGATCCAGCCATCTTCTATTCTCCCTACAGACAAACAGCATATGCGCTCCAGCAAGGTGTGTCCTGTACACAGTGCTAGCTCATGTGATAAGTACTGTCATCTATAGTGTATAAGCCTAGATAGGTAGGGGTTCTAATCTCACTGCTGGCTTCCAAACTACCCTCTTCTATAAGGCCTGATGATGTCAGCCACCTTAAGACTACCAGCCGACAGTGTAGTATTAGATATAAGTCATGGTGCATGTGATATGTACGGCGGTCTATAGTATATAATCCTAGATAGGAAGGGGTTCTAATCTCACTGCAGCCCACTTAGTGTGTGTGTGTGTGTGTGTATGTGTGTGTGTGTGTGTGTGTGTGTGTGTGTGTGTGTGTGTGTGTGTGCGTGTGTGCGTGTGTGTGTGTGTGTGTGTGTGTGTGTGTGTGTGTGTGTGTGTGTGTGTGTGTGTGTTTATATACCCATGATAAACAATGACATGCTCTCATGGCTATCCAGCAGCAATGGTCATGCACTTCTTGGGCCCATAACTTGCTGCTGGCTTCCAAACTGCCCTTTTCTACAAGGCCTAATTAAGTCAACCACCATAATACTACTAGCTGACAGTGTAGTATCAGACATAAGCCATGGCACACGGGATAAGTACTGTGATCTATAGTGTATAAACCTAGATAGATAGGGGTTCTATTCTCACTCCACCCAACATGATTCATGTGTATATCCATATAGCATACATATGATAACATTAGTAACTTAGTCATAGTAAGGGTTTTGCATCATTTTCTTTGTAGTGAGTGATGTGGCTCCCCCAAATGACTAACCACAACAAGGCTTACTGATATCAACAAGCATTATATGTTCTAAACTGATAGTACTAGCAGACATAAGTTGTGTTGTGTGCATTAGGTACTGTGATTTGTAGTGTGTACCAGTACATAGGTAAGTGGTCTAATCTACATACAGCCAACTTGCAGTATGTGTGTGCCTTGGTGTGTCCTATATGCATGAGTGGAACTGGTGTTATCCTGAATGTGGTCAGGTTTGTTTGTGAGGCTGTTATAGCAGTATACATCATGTTATGTAGCCATAGGACACGTGAGCTTAATTAGCGTAATGGTCATACAGCCCTCACAATCAGAGACATCTGTCTACCCCTCTGTAAAGGACCAGCACATATTGCCCCAGTTTAAGAGTGACTCAGGCAGATGCAGTGTGTTGAGATGACATCCACCCAGCCAATCAAACAGATAGCATGTGCTGAGGTGCACTGAGGTGATCTGTGTACCATTAGGCAGGGTCTGTTTCAAAAGTGGGTTTATGTCTGCTAGACAAATGTCTCCCACAAGCATGTAGTACTAACATCACATAGTAGGTTAATGTCCTTATGCTTAGTCATCCATCTACTATGCTCCCTTCAAATAGGCAGCATATGCACTCCAACAAGGTCACACCTTGCCCTGGAGCAGACCTTATCACAAATTATGAATCCATGAGTACGCTGACTGCCTCCATTGTCCTTGCTAGACTGTCATATAGATGTGAACCTATGGAGCCATGCATGTAAACTGCTGTACCTTGTCAAAGTCATATTTCTGCTGTACTGCCATGCCATGCTGTGCTGCTTCACTGCCACTGTGTGTCCATAGGTTATCCTTTCAGACTCCTGGAACAGAAACATACACAGGTCTGTGACATACCTGTCATTGAGTAACAATACCATGAATACATCATACAACATAAGGTCCACAAAAGCATGTTCTGGACTCATGACACATTCTAGTATACAGTGTATTTGGTGACCACTGCAAGTGGCAAGGCAAAACAATACTGCATTACACAAGTACATGTCAAGTAATATAGTCACTCTGTGCATCACACACATAGCTTCATTCCCCTGCATTGATAGGAAGGATGACAGGGATGTGGCACAGGCATCATCACTGGCACAGGGTGATGTGTGGGGGTGCTGGAGACCTGGGTGGGTCCAAAAGGTTGAGGGCATGTGTGGGAGTCAGGAAGGGGCGTGGGTTACATGGACCATGGAGAGGTGCCGTGTGTGTCTATAGGTGACCTGCATGTGACAGTGGTTTGTGAGTGTGTGCTTGTACACAGTCAAGCTCAAGGTATATTGGACAGCTTTGGACCATACATGGTAGAGTTGACAGGTCACTGTCTCTGGCCCTAAACATGAGAACCGGCTCTGACAGGAGTTGCACTGGCACCACCATGCCCAAAGTCAGATGCAGTGCTATTACCTGAGTGTGACTGCTGTCTGTTGGGACCATGTCCCCCACGGGAATGCTCAGGACCATGAGCCCACAGCCTGCCATGTCATGGTGTGGAAAGCACGCACCCCTCTGTAGCACTAGATGTACTGCACTACAGGAGTGTAACTGTGCATGACTGCGTGGACTTTCAGCAGATGGTGTTGCTGACTTATGAACATGGGTCTGACACCCAACTCCAACCACATGTTCCAGCAGACACAATGTGCGGTCCAAGACAGACACTGTCTCAGCCCACCGTCTGTCCAGTGCATCAGTGAACCAATCCGGGGTGTCCCCAATGTAGTGGAGGTAGTCACTGATGTCAGACTGTACTGCATCCATAACCCTAAGCATATATCTGTTGTTCCATTCAGAATGTGCCTGTGCCTCCATGACAGCCCGAAACATGCACAGAGTGCAACAGGTGGTGGACAGACAGCAGTCCTCCTATGTGCAACCCTGTCAATCCACCTGTGTGGGACCTTGCCAGCACTCTGGCTATGGCCAGTATCTACACTCACTGAAGCCATAGTTGCCACACTGGCCTGTTCAATGTCTACACCCTCTGACTGTCCAATATTTGAAGCCTGTGGGGACTGGGTATATGTGGCATGATGACTGTGTGTAGTGACAATGAGGGCAGAAGAGGGATGTCAACCTATGAGACAGATTCAGCCCCCAACAACCCCACATGTGCCTCACTGTGGCCACCATCATCATCAGAGTCCAAAGAGACACTGATGTCAGATTCTGTGGGGGAAAGACCCCGACTCCCCAGGTCATCTGTTGAAACCAAGACAAAAGTAGTACATTACTATTTGCACTATTATGTATGGAAAATCCAGAAAGAGTCATAATAATGGGCATCCACAACTGCATTAACAGTCTCACATCTTCTCATCTCCACTTTCTTGCACAACAGACTTCCTCACAACAAAATACACATTCGACTCAAGGCCTTTATAAGAAACACTTCAGGTAAATCATGTGACACTTGACCACTACAATGTACCTTTTAAGTATAAAATATGACACTATACCTGATAAAACAGCACATAAAATCCAATACACCAATCTTAAATATATACAAATACAAGTTTCAATACCTAAAGTTTGGACCATCAACCTTTCAGTTTTTAAAAGGCATGTTGGATTAATTGCCTCATGTACTGTACACCAGGAGGCTTATTTGCTCTGAACTATAACTGCAAAAGTGTTTCTGCTCATTCAACTACACTTCTGTGATTACCCACTCTAAGAAACTTAGTTAACTGTTCCAAACTGGAACTTACAAACATACTACTCTGGTTACACACAACATTAAGTGTACATAGGGAATTATTCTGGCCCTTAACCGTAATAGCACATATGTTGTCCATAACAAAACAGTATCAAGCTTACCAGGAGCAGGCCCACAGCCTTCTACAACTCCTGACAGACCTATAAAAAGGTGAGAGTGAGGTAATTTCAGTACCACCACATGGTGCAGCACAACAAGGTAATATCTGCATATATCTCACATGTACAATAGCTACCGTGTTACTTGATGCATTGTTGACATTCTGAGTATGAGTGTACAACTGAGCTTAACCCCCCACAGTATAAAGACCTGACATCCACGTAAAGGTATGCACAGCCTGACAGAAGACTGCTATAGTATTACAATGGTGATCACAATAAGTTTATCTGCATGCTCCTCTGCTGTGGACACTGTGGCACCGACCTCAATGACGTATGGTGTGATGGATGCGGGGGAGGTGTTGTGTGCCCTAAGTTCAATTCCTCAGTGGCTGTTCTGTTGCAGGCCCTGCACTGGTGAAAGCATGATCCTCGGCTACATCAGTTGCCCTACGTCGTGCAACATTCTCTATGTCTGTAGCGCATTGTCAAACCTGCTCAAATGTCCTGTTGTGGTGACCAGTCTCATTCACATCCTGGACAAGGTCTGCCCACATTACAGCCTGCTGTCTCCTGTTATGCCTACCCTGGATAGGAGGATGTGATGATGATGCTGTAGTCCTTGAAGTATTAGTTCATTCTCCGTATCTGAGAAGGGGGCATACCGTCTACAATACATTAGTCCTGAAACACACCAAAAGGGAAACACATTACAGGATCAAATATGTGGATGTCCACTATGTACAGATACCGCAAGACGAAAATGGCTTACACTATCCACTGCTTACTCAGACATGTCATATCCCACAGTGTGACAGCATACTACGTGTGTGGATACAACCAAGATATATCATTACTGAAGTAGTTCCCTGTGCACCATAACAGATTCTGCTGTATAATGTTACACCTAACACTCCAGTTCACTGTGGCATGTCCCCTAAGGCCAGCCACCTAGTAATATGTCATAAGACTAGTGCCAGATAAATAGCAGTGTGCTATTATGACCACCATATAGGGACAGTGTAATAACACCAATGTGCCACAATGACAAAAGACAATGCAACCCTGATATATTGTACATCCACTGTATGTGTAAGACAGCAGGGTATCAATGACATGTCATTACTACATGTCTAAGACAGACTTACTGCTGTAATCCCTATTCCCCATACCTCTATCCTCCCATCTGCATCCTGTTATATATAAAAACAGTAATATACCTGGTTGAGTACAGTACTCCTCTGTTGAAATGTGCTACTAGTAATGTTTCACAAAGGTGTACTCTGTATGAGGAAAGTCACATACAGAATGTTTCCCCATAGCCAGCTGATAGCATTTTAATATGCTTCTCATTAGCAGGTAATTGCCTCTAAACCAATTTGTGACTCTGATATGTTAATTGCAGCCAAAACAGCTGAACTGCACTATCATTAGCCAATGGCATGCAAACACTGTGCACTATATAAGGCCTTCATGTAGAACAGGGCCCCTTCCTTAGCCATTGAGATGGACATTACTGGGGTGAGGAGACTACATTGTCACAGAGGGTAGGTCTGTAGCAGAAACCTTTACATAGAGCTGTGTGAACCACAGGCTGCAGCTGCTCCTGCAGGTAATAGACCTAGGTAGACAGTGTGAACACTTTGGAAGACAACAAGCTGTAGGTGTATCTGTGTCAGCTGTGTCAGCCTTGTTGTACAGGCAGAGCCAGGGTGAGAGTATCCTTTACACTCAAATTACAGCATGTGTTTAAGGTACTATGTTAGGCAACTGTGTCGATAACAGAGTAATAGGCAACATATAGTAATGCTATACAGATATGTGAAGTGTGTCCCTACCTGTAGGCCTGTGAATGCAGCACTGAAAATCAGTTATTTAATTTTCAATGCTTTGTGTGGATAATGAGTGCATGAGTCATTCATTAATTGCTGTCTTCACAATATGTAATTGAAATGCAACACAACAGTTTATTTGAACCCAGGATTGTGTGTAGCAAAATGTACTGTAATGCAAGGCATTTAGACTGAGCTACTGATTCACAGCTACAGCAGGTGTATTTGCAAGATATATGTGCACACATACAGGCTGTGACAAACATTTTTTACATCCATCAGTATGTGCATGGCTTTATATGGATTTATTTCTGCACTAGAGTCCCAGTTGAATATGTAGTTTGCCATGAATGCCTTAGCAGGTGACATTCTATATGTTGCTGATAAAGGGCACATTTACCTGCTATTACAAGCCTCAGTTGCATCCATTATCATGTCTTTGGCTGTCTAGTGGTGTATATTGTACCAGAGTCCAAGCTGCACTCCCATTTTTTTCCATTACTTTTTATTTCAGTTTGCATGGCACAGTGTACAGCTCTGCTGAAACATGCCTAATGACTGTGATTGGCAATTACTATGTTTTGTTTAAACCACCTGTTTTAAGTAAGAGTTGTGTGCTGTGGTGGATTAATGCACTGTGCTGCAGGTGTGATGAGGTTGGGTACAAAACATGGCAGAGATGTTTATTTTGTACATGTGTCTTACAATGATAGAAACACACAGTCATTAGACCTCTATTCAGCTGAGCTGAGCGAAGCTACGCTGCGCATCACACACCAAGCTAAAGAAATATAAAGAAAAGAAAAGAAGGAGAGTTAGGAAAGTGGTGAAATGGGGGCAAGCAGAGGAAAAACATAGTAAAAGGCAAGGAAGGATGTGCAGGAAGGGGGAAGGAAAGAACCATAGCTATCCATTTCTTGTACAGCAACAACTGTGCACTTTAACAGAATTTGTAGATGAATTTGTATTCTCAAACCCCAGAGAGAGGAGTGAAGACAACATAAGTGCGTGGTCAACCCAATTGAACCAAATTACATGCGTCCAGTGGATACATGTGTGAAATGGAGAGCTATGTATGGGGCGATTTTTGGGGGGAGGCAGGTGCCCATTTTTTTTAAGGTCAGAGTGGAATGTTGGGGATGTGACATAGGCATGTGTGGGAGAGGTAAGATGAGTAGGTGAGGATGCATTTTTAAACAGACAAGGCAACAGGCAGGGGTGGTGTGTAACACATGAGGGAGTGAACACCTTACATATGGAGGGTGTTCTGGAATTCAAGTCCTGTGTGCCTCCAGATGGCAGCAACATGATTCAAATCCCCACCCATGGGACTGTTGGCACTGCTCCTTCACTACCCTGAGGGTGGCAGTGCTGGAGTCTGGGCACCAGGGTGAAGCTGCCCCACCAGGTTGGTGAGCATACCCTTAATCCGGTGCAGGTGGTGGTTATAGCCACAGTACACTATCTTGCGCACCAAGACCAGCAGCTCAGCCCAAGTGGCAACTCCCCCTCCACCACCAGCCCCAGAACAGGGCTGTCTCTGACCTGATGCCACAGGTATTGTAGGGTTTGCAGAGCGGGCTCCACTGGTCTGGGTCCCAGACATGCTGAAACCCGGTGCCATGGCCAGTGGAGGCAAGGTAGGGGGATCAGCTGGAACTGGCCTACCTTGATGTGCTGTGTAAATTGAGGTATAGCAATAAGTTGAGGTTAGTTATGAACAAAGCATGGAACACCATATTAATTAACCCTAGTGTTGTCACCTCACAGTTAGACGTTGCCCGTTCGATTCTCAGATAGAGCATCTTCTGTGTAGCGACATGCGTGAATGGGTGTTCCTTCGTTGAAGGTTGTGCGTTAGGCCCGGCAAGCCAGTACGTAAAAATCTTCTGCCAATCATTAGCGGACCAGAGTTCCGCTGTGGCAACCCCTAACCAGGAAAAGCCGAAAGACACAAACAAACAAACATAGCAATGTATATTATGTATGACACAACATAAAATAACAGAACAGTCAATTTGTTAACAGCATGCCAGTAACAGGTAAAGCATAAGGGTAACCACATGGCTAATTTAACAAGATATGTTAATATGGCAGCATAATAACACATAATAAACCACATGAAGCCAACAACATGGTTAATTTAACAAGATATGTCAATATGAAAGCATCATAATACATAACAATACTAAACCACATTTCCCAAAATATAGTTATTTTAACAAAATATGTTACTAGTAAACCATAATAATACATAACAATATTAAATACATGAAGATAAGTAGTAGGGAAAGAGAGAAAAACAGTCCATTAGTGACATTGCAGATTATGCCCTTGAAAACAGTGGTAATATTAACTCTACAGGTGTGTATTGTCAGATTTCTGTACAGTGACTACAATTCTCCTATAGGTGATATAGCACGTACATACATCTCAAGCTGTTTCATGGCTCATTATGGGCCAAGCAACAACAAATTCAGGTATACAACTAGACAGAACACTTGCACATTATGTGGACTTATATTATAACTACCAAGGTGTTCTGTAGGCAGATTTGGTAAGACTTTGCATTCCAAGTAATAATGTCTGTGGTAATCCTGTGACAGACAGATTATACAACATTAATTACAGTATGAGATATCATGACACTTGAGAGGCATGCTTGTGTCCAGTTCATAAACTAGACAGCCATCATACCTTAATTGCCAGGCATGGGAATAGAACCTAATAGCTGTGACTGCAGGGTACATTTGCAAAAAAATGTACTAAGTGACTGCAGCAACTTAATACCGACATGCAAGGACTACAGCCATACTGGAAGTCGACAGATTTATTTATGAGTCAACAATGCTGGTGAACACATTATTCTTATTTATTTTAAAACTCTGTGAAATCTAAACACAACATCTGCTCATAACATGGGCTACCTCACTCATATAACTTTTGTTCCTGGGGAGAGAGAAAATGTGAGCATTACGTGCCTGATAGTGTGCTGGATATAACCTTGAATCATAGTATGAGTTGAGCAATATACGTTACAGGACATTCTTTTTGCATTCTAGAACTATTACATTGTTATAATTGACTGCACTGACAGTAGAACACACGTGCATGGAATATAACCATTATGCATATATTACAACAGCTTTATTGTAGTATCAACAATGCTGGTGAAGATTTTGTATTGTTGTTGCTTTGAAATATCTGTGAAGTACACACACATTATTTGCCCAGGGAGTGGACTACCTCAGCCATATACCTTTATTACCTGAAATAGGAGAAACAGAGAGCACTATCTGACTGAAACTGGCCTGAAGACAGCCTTGGTACTTAGCATGCATTAAGCAATACAGTTTGTCGGTCATTAGTTTTGCATTCCACATGTATTACAGTGTTACACTTGACTATAGCAACCTTACCATAGACAAGCAATGCATAGAGCTCTACTGCCATGGTTATGACAACACAATCCTGCTGAACACCATTTTGTTTACTGTTATTGGCATTGTTTATTGTTCATTGAACATCAGCTGGTGTTGTTCATGTATTGCACTATAGCTCTAATTGCCCAGTTATTGCACTACAAGTCTACCTGCCCATTTATGCACAACAGTTTTTCTTGTGTATACTTCACTGCAGTAAATGCTTTAGACTTTCTTGTTTATTGCACTACAGTTAACATACTACATCTGCACTTACCATGCTCACAGCACAACCTGGTCTGGTGCCTGGCATGGGACTCGACATTGCAAGCCTTCTCAGCTGCAGCTGTTGGGAGAGAAGCACACCATTATGTGTACCAGTTTTGCAGACATTCAACTTGCATATTAGTAAAACAGAGGATAAATTAGTTACATATTTGTGGGGCATTCTCTGCTCTTGCCTCTTGGGCCCAGATGTCCAAGGTTCCCCTCTTTCTTCTTTTCCGGTCATCATAATGGTGAAGACACTACTCACTTGTACAGGGGATACTAGTAAACTGATGAGTTCCCTGGCCAAATGGTCCCAGGTCTCCACCTTACACGGTGAGCCCTGGAATCCACCCTGCATCAGCTGGGGTTCATGGTTTTTAACAAGGAGCCCAGCCATGACCCTGGACTCCTGAATACCCCTCCTCTGCCCCAAAAGCTCACACCTTCACCAACACCACCAGCCATATCACCAGTTGATTGAACTCCAAAGACTGTTGCAGAATTCCTGTCTATTGGGCTTAATATAGGCTGCTCCCCCTACATATCATTGAGCAACACTCAAAAAAGTGCTGCATCGCTTAGCAGCCACAAACCAGCAAAGCAAAGCCAAGCAGTGTGAAAACTCACAAAACTGTGGTTTTAGCAAGGCTTAGCACCACACAAATATTCGTAGCCATTAGCATGTTTATGCATTGCTTAGCATGAATGAGCAGTGCTTAGCAGAGCACAGCAGTGCCAAAATTCACAATAGTTTCATAAAATTACAAAACAAATTGCATTCATGTACAGCATTTTCTGCCTGTTATGGACTCAAACCCAGAACCTACTACACATAAGACCGTAACTGTACTTAATGTAGCTAGTTGTATGTTATAAAATTTAGTACCTTCACATATACTACTAGACTACCTGTTAGCTTGCTGAGCAGTGCACCTCACTGTGCAAACATGCTTAAACACAGCTATAAATAAATAATTAATTACATCTGGTTTCAATTTTTAGATGTCTGTCAGGTGTCAGCCATATATATGTGAGCTCCACTTAGCTCCACTGTGCTCCACCACCCAAATGAAAATTAACAAAACAGAAAAAATAAAAAATGTAATAATGATTATTAATTACCTCTGGTCTCTACTTTTAGATGTTTGCCAAATGTCAGCTGTCTGGGGAGTTTTCTCCATCTTTTTCAACTTTATCGTTTAAAATCTTGCATTTGCGCTTGTTTCCCACCTTTCCTGTAACTAGTCTAGTCCAGATACAGATTTGTTGTATCCAGGACTGCTTGTAAGCATCTGAGCCCCCCAAGCCTATCTGTTTTGGAGGGAAGCCTTCTAGCTCATCAGTGGGAGTGGTAAGCACTAGGTAGCCTATCTACCACAAGAGGAGTGGTTGCTGGCCCAAAAATTGTAGTTTATTGACTGTTTGGGCAGTTTTTCCATCTCTTTCAACTTTCAGGTTTAAAAGCCCACATTTGCACTTGTTTCCCTCCTTTCCTGTAACTAGTCTAGTCCAGATACAAATTTGTTGTATCCAGGACTGTTTGTAAGCTTCGGAGCCTCACTAGCCTTTCTGTGTTGGAGGGAAGCCTTCTATCTTATCAGTGGGAGTAGTAAGAACTAGGTAGCCTATCTACCACAAGAGTAGTGGTTTCTGGCCCAGAAATTGGAGTTTATTGGCTGTTTGGGCAGTTTTTCCATCTCTTGCAACTTTCTAGTTTAAAAGCCCGCATTTGCGCTTGTCTCCTGCGTGTTCTGTAACTAGTCTAGTCCAAATACAGATTTGCTGTACCCAAAACTATTTGTAAGCTTCTGAGTGGTGCCAAAGTCTGCTCTTCAATTTTTCCCTTAGATCTGCTAGTTCTCTCCTATCCTGTACTTTTACTAGCTTATTAGTCTAGCACTTTACCAGACTTCTTGTAGCAATTATTGTAGCACACAAAGTGCTACCAGCACCAAATGTTCTACAAGGAAATAGCTGCAGTACTTATTATTAATGCCCACCCCTCCAGGCATGTCTAAAGGTCAGTTCCCTGTGTTTTTGCCTATTAACCTAGTGAACTTGGGCATCCTGAGGCAATGTAGCCACTGCCTCATATACACTGACAACCTTCCCCTTTTGCCTCCCTACACTCAGACTTGCAAGAGATGCACTTATATATCCAAATTGGAAGCCACACACTCTCCAGCCAAGAACAGAATAGCTGGCCAAGAGGAGAAAGTCAGAACTTGCACCACACCACATGGAACACATAGCCCTCCAGAACACACACCAACACTGCCTTCACATAAAAAACACAAACCACACACTCACCTTTGCAAAGGCTCTCAATAAAAATCTACCCAAACAGCAGAGACCTCCAATGCAGAAATGCATTCGACCACCACATCACAACACTAATCATGAGTGACATAACTCTCCTAAAGAGTGTGCCACTCAACCAAAGCCCCTAAGGCAAAACAGCATGCCCAACACACTAGTCATAGGTAACTAGATAGTGAGGCACACTGATGTCCCACTCACTAGTCTGAATAAGGAGAAAGTAACAGTAAACTGCCTATCAGGTGCCAGGATCCACCACATAATGCACACTCAGGTCCCTCAACAATAGGTATAAATATGACTTTGTCATTGTACATGTGGGTGTGAATGACCTGAGAACTATCTCCCTGGACTACATGAAAAGAGACATGGAGGAGCTCTCAGATTATGTAGCCCAGGTGGGTATGAACCTAGCCCTGAGCAGCATCCTGCCATCACCCAGAATGATACCACAGTACAAGCAGAAAATGATTGATTTCAACAATTGGCTAAGTTTCTGGTGTCATTCTAATGGGATTCTTAGAGGAATGTAACACACTCAGATCTGTGTTTTTGGGTCAGGGTTACCCCAAACAACTGTTCGATGAATTAATTCAAAAGGTTAGTTACAAGAGTGAACAGGGGACATATCAACCAATTTTAAAAGGCCCCCATAGGAATGAGTATTCATCAAACCAGCTTGTGACCCACCCTACCTCGGGTCTACTCCCACCATCTTGTAGTCTTTTCACATCGTTTAGCATTGATAGTAAGATCATCTCATCTATCCTTCAGAAAAACTGGGCGTTTATCCAGAATGACAACAACCTTAGAAATAAACTACCCGAGTTCCCAAAAATTACCTGGAGGAGAGGGAAAAAATTTAAAACATCTTTTGGAGGTCAATGGGTCACACTTTCATAGTAGGAAAGGTATGTTTCAATGTAACATGTGCAACTTTTGTTCGCAAATGGACACAGGGGAACAGTTTAGAATTAGAGGTCAAAAATATAAAGTTAAACATAAATTCAATAGCCAATCCAAAGCTGTTGTCTATCTTGCCCAGTGCCAACAGTGCCCAGCATTTTATATTGGCAAAACGGACAGGAAACTTCGGGAACGTGTTTACGAGCACACATATCACATCAGGAAATTAAAAACAATCAATGCATTGGCAAAACATGTACCTGATAATGTTAACCATAAATTTTTGTTTAGGGCTATTGACTGTATAAGTTCTGATAGGAGATGGGGACCCAAAGCTGTCTGTCTTGAAGTATTAGAACTCTTGGCAAATTCACACGGATGCAAGCACATTCCCTGGTTTAAATGAAATGTGCTCTATTCACTGTATTTTAAAACTTAAGAGCCTCCTAAGATGATTTGGTTGAACATATTGTTCTACATTTAACATTTAGCCTTTTTAAAATGATCTAGTTGCATATGCAGTTTCATATTTAATATTTAACACTTAATACTGTATTCTTACACTTTTTGATGTTGTTGAGGTAATTTTAACTGTTTTAATTGCCTATTATTAGGTAGCTTTCAAGAGGTTGTCTTGGTTATGTTTAGGACAGGCAGAACCAGTTTTAACTCTTGGCACTTGTAACAGTACGTGTCAGGTTTTATTTTGCTAGTTAGCTTTTAGCATTTTAATTTTTTGTTCGCACAAAAGTTCAAACTGGCAGTTATTGCTTTTATCGTATTTGTTTGCTACTCATTTCATTCATGTTAAAAGATGAAAGTTTGCAGTCCATATAATTTATTTTATTGTGTTGTGATCTGCATATAGTGGGTGGGCTTTTGCTTTCAAGTCAAAGGCTTTTTAGGTTAATTTCATGACTTATTGGTTTTGTATCCAATGGGAGCATGTAACACTTTAATTGTATGTAATAAAAGAAGGAGCATGTGTTCTTTTACTTTGTCTGAAGAAGTATTGGGATCTCCTAAGACGAAAAGTGCTTTACAATGAACGGTTGAACTTCCTGCTTTTGGTGGGGTGACCTGTGTTCGTTCAGTTCGCTTCCTTTTGTTCCAGCCATTCTAAGGGGATCCAGTATCTGTCTGCCTGGGATGACATAATTGACAGACCTTGATGCTTTGCCAGAGATGGCCTACATTTGTCACCCCTGGGCTTCCGGATACTGGCCAAGGCTTTTGTCACCCCTATAGTGCCTTTTTTAGTCAGTGTTCCAAAGACCAAATTACCACTGTAACAGCTACAAACAAATACAATCTGAGGGTCATGCTGCTCAATGCTAGAAATCTAAATCTCAAAATGCACTTGCTCAAAGCACTCCTCAAATGGAGAACATCGACATTTGTGCTGTAACAGCGACCTGGTTTAAAGCAGCAGAAAGCATCCCTGTACTACCAGGCTATTATTCCACACCTTTTGGCTCCAGAACTTGGACTGAAGCTCCAAAGGCAGTGGTGTTTCCATATTCATAAATGATGAGCACACCTCCATACTGGTAGCACAACATAATGCAGCAAAGATACTTCAGGTGCAGCTAACATTGGGTAAGAAAGCAATTCAGGTTGTAGCCTACTATAGGTACCAAACCATGTCCCAAGACTCACACTCCACATTCCTAAGCACCTTGGAGAATATTAGGGTCCAACTTAACACTCTCATACTGGGCAACTTCAACTGCCCCTCCATTAACTGGTAAAACTACTCATGTACCAATAAGCTTGTCCAACATTTCCTGGAATTCATTAATTCCAATGCCCTGGACCAGCTCATTCTTTCCCCTACTAGAGGTAGCAACATCCTTGACCTGGTCATTACTAACATGGGCAATCATTGCTCTACACCAATAGTCAACTCCTCCCTGGTTAGATCTGGCCACAAACTAATAACCTTGGAAATACACATCCCACCACCCCCACTCCCCGCAAAGGTAACCCCCAACTTCTCCAAAGCTAACTTTGGGCTCCGAAAAACAGAGGTGGCTAACTTCACGGCATCCATGCAAATGGAGAATAGTTGCATGAATGCTGAATCATACACCAATGCACTGTACAAACACATACATAAATGCATGGATCTCGCCATACCCAATAGAACCAAGATGCTATCTTCCAAAAAAAGGAAGCCAATCTGGTGGTCCCCTGCCATAAACAAACTCTGCAACAGAAGAAGGAAACAGATATGGAATAAGGTGAAGTCCCAAGACTGGAAAAACTCTCTTATCAGCCTCAACAAAAATTTGAGATCCCTCATCAAATCCTCTAAAGCTAGCTATGAAAACAGGATTGCAGCAGATAGTAAAGTCAACCACAAGGCCTTCTATAGTTATGTAAAGAATCTCCACTGCAATATCCAGATTTCCTCTGAGTTACTGCACAATGGTACCTCCTATACCGAGCCAACAGATATTGCCAATATACTGGCCCACAGATTTAGTGCCGACTTTACCCCTCTCTCTCCCCCCAAAGGACCAATCACAATACCAATAGGTTGACAGGCACCCAGTATTACTGATGCACAGGTTAAAACAACACTGTCCAAGGCCAGGAATACAGCTTCTATGGGACCTGACAATATCCCTGGCAGTATTCTACATGAACTACTGAGTGAACTGGTACCTCACCTGTGTGCCCTGTTCAACCACAACCTCACCTCAAGCTTTGTCCCTACAGAATGGCATACTGCTACAGTCATTCCTCTCCACAAAGGAGGAATGATTACAGACCCTGGGAACTATTGCCCCATTAGCCTGATAAGTCTGATATGCAAAGCTATAGAACGCATCATCATGGACCTACTAAACAAGGATATAGTGACTCTCCAAACTCTGGATCCCACACAGTTTGGTTTTGTGAAGGGTAGGTCATGCCTGCTCAACTTGGTTGACTTCTTTGAGTCAGTCACCAGAGCTGTGGATGAAGGCAAGGTGGTTCATACCATTTCCCACTCAAGAATCATAGAAAAACTCACTAAGCTGGGCATCAACCTGTATATCACTAGGTGGGTTGCAAACTGGCTCACAGATAGGACCCACAGTGTGAAAGTAGCTGACTCCAAGTCAGACTGCTGACCCGTCATGAGTGGAGTCCCACAGGGTTCGGTCCTGGTTCCTCTCATGTTTGATATCTACTTCTCTGAAGTCCAGGCCAACACAAAGGGACTCTATGTGACAAAGTTCGCAGATGATTGCAAGTTGGGAGATATTATTAACTCCTCAAGTGATGTTGACATCCTACAGAAAGGCCTCACTGAGACCAATGACTGGTGTCAGAACCATGGCCTTAAGTTCAATGCCAAAAAATGTGTCGTCATCCCCTTTGGGAAAAACCCGGTTCCCATAAATTACCACATTGATGGAAGTCTACTGAACACACAAGGCATTATAAGAGATCTGGAAACATAGGTTAACAGCAACCTCTGTTTTGACCACCACATTGCCACTGTGATCAGAAAGTCCTTCTATGTGGCACATCTCATTACAAATGGTTTTGTATCCAGGAAGAAAGAGGTCATTGTCAGCATCTACTCTTCCCTCATCAGGCTAGTCATTGAGTACAATACCCCATTTGGCATATACCTCACTAGACACCTGCAACAACTAGAGATGCTGCAAAAGTACCTCCCAGAGAGGATCCCAGGCCTTAAACACTTGTCCTATATGGACAGACTAAAAAAACTCCAACTATTATCTGTCTCATATCGCCTACTTAGAGGTGACCTCTGCTTGACTTACAAAGCCATGCCTGATCCAGCTCTGTTAGAAATGCTACATCTAAAGAAATCCCAATCCATCTGCACCACATGGTCCAGAGAACTCTACATCATTACCACAATCAACAGAACATGTGGGAGGAAGAGGTTCATAACCCAGAGACTGCCCATGCTATACATGTCAAACAAAGCACCTCACTGGCCCTCTTCAAGAGAAATCTTGATGAGTGGATGGTAAATAGAAAATTCACCCCGGGGATCACTCCAGTGGATCTACTCGACAGAGACTCTGGGAACTAAGGTCGGGAGGCACAATGTCAGGGTAATCCTATGGGCTAGGCTTGTTAAGGCTCCAGTGTCATTAGCCTAGTACACACTTATGAACGTATGAACCTATATGTGAGCACAGCTTGGCATTGCTGCGCTCTATGCTGTGCCATGCAAACATGCAGTAAAAAAAAGGATTAAAAAAAATAACATATCATAAAAATGACATATTATACAGTTGACACACTTCACAACATTATAACAGTGGCAGGAAGCATTACAGGGAGCCTCACACTCATCTGCAGCCACAGGTAACCACTACACCTCTAGCAACACAAATTCAATATCCATGTTCCTCAACTGTCTCTCCTCAGTGTGTCATCATTAATATGCATGGCATGCTGCAGAGGGGGACCCATTGCCATGTATATGGATACATTCTGTGTAGGCTCTACACTGTGCCAACATGGATTTTATTAAATCCTGGGGATGGTGATGAGCTCAGTGATCCAAGAGAAGTTCTGAGCAGAGATGACATTGCTTCAGGTCAAACTGTTCCAACTGATTCTGTTAAGCTAAATTATGTGTGTCTATTAGGAAGCTAATATTGGCACATACAGCTTGGAGGAGGCTTTAGAGTAAGCTTGGGACATGCTGAAGGAATTATGTCCCTCAGACACCATAAGAACAATTAAAACTCACCAGGATGAAGGAGAAATTTATTTGGAGAATAAAAATTTAGTTAGCTTTGATTAGGCTGTGCCACCGTGACCATCTTGACATGAATTTTCTGTGTCTTGTGAATCATGCCATGTCATTTTCAATTTCATCTTCTTCATTGTTAATGAAGTGAACTTACATATTGTGATAAATGATTTATCAAACTCTAGAACAGGTTCAGTACTAGTAGGATCAAAAATAAATCTTGTGGCAACATCTCAGACCGGCAGCAACGGTCAGCTTCCTAACAGATAAGACTATCAAAAGCTGATCATGAAACAGAATTCCTTTTTATAATGTGATGCTTTGCCATCTTTTTATTTATTTATTTTTATAGGGGTGGTTCCTGAAGTTAAAAGCAGTTAAAGGAAAATAGTGAAATGATGGCTCTATTGTTTTGAGACAGCAGAATGTGTTTGTAACTTACTGCACTTCAGATCATACTAGTCTAAATGTTTTCTTTAGTGTATGACTACCTAGGTCAGTAACAAGCAGCTTAACAAAAAGGTGAAACACTAGAAAAACGTCATAATTTTTAAGATGATCACCTGAGATTCTGGAAAACATAATACACTAAGCAGTCATCATGCAGGATTGCACAATGCATTATGAGGGAGACATTCAAACTACATTTTAGTGCTACAGTGGTAAGAAAGTTGAAGTATCTAGCACTACATAGATCTAACTGGAGAAAACTGTATCCAGATGTAAAAGTCTGGAGTTGCTGCCTAAGCAAAGTATCCATCTGTGCTTCCTTATGTCTTTCAGTAGGAGCAGTGTGTGTGTGTGTGTGTGTGTGTGTGTGTGTGTGTGTGTGTGTGTGTGTGTGTATGTGCTGCATGAAGGTTTAAGACTGTACATCTGTGTCAGTATGTGAGTGTGTGTTTGAGAGCATGCATCTGTGCCTGTGTGTTTGTGCGTGTGTGTGTGTGTGTGTGTGTTTGAGACTGCGCATCTGTGCCTACATGTGTGTGTGTGTGTGTGTGTGTGTGTGTGTGTGTGTGTGTGTGTGTGTGTGTGTGTGTGTGTGTATGTGTGCGTGTGCAGGTTTCAGACTCTACATCTTTGTTAGTGTGCATGTGTGTGCGTGTTTGTGTGTGTGTGTGTGTGTGTGTGTGTGTGTGTGTGTGTGTGTGTGTGTGTGTGTGTGTGTGTGTGTATGAGTGTATATGTGTGTCCGTGCTTGAGTTTGTACATTTGTGTCAGTGTGTGTGTGTGTGTGTGTGTGTGTGTGTGTGTGTGTGTGTGTGTGTGTGTGTATGTGTCTGTGTTTGAGTTTGTCCATTTATGTCAGTGTGTGTGTGTGTGTGTGTGTGTGTGTGTGTGTTTGTTTGTCTGTGTGTGTGTGCCTGTATGTGTGTGTTTGTTTGAGAGTGTGTATCAGTATCTGTATGTGTGTGTGTGTGTGTGTGTGTGTGTGTGTGTGTGTGTGTGTGTGTGTGTGTGTGTGTGTCCATGTTTGAGCCTGTACATCTGTGTCAGTATGTGTGTGTGTGTGTGTGTGTGTGTGTGTGTGTGTGTGTGTGTGTGTGTGTGTGTGTGTGTGGGGGGTGTTCATAGGTACCTGAGCAACAGCATTGCATAGGCTGGTAGGGAGAACACTAATTTGGTTATTTTTGCCTGAGCTATGTTCTGAGGTAACAATGACTTTTTATTTCTTGGGCTCTTTTATGTCTCCAAATCACATTTTACCACAGTCGTGGTACTACAACTCCCCATTGAAGCCCTAATAGTGCTACAACAATAATATCTTTGAATACCTCACATTTTTGTCTATATCTTCTGTAAGTATAAAAATATAGCACCAATTTACAATACATTTGTTAACCATCAACTCAGCTCAACCACAATGTTTTGTCTGAGAACTTTAAAGTAACAAGACATTACAGAGAGCCAATATGCAAAGGCAGAAGGTTAGGTAGATAAATCACAATAACAAGTGTTAACATCAGTGTAAATAATTTCTCAAAAATGAAACGTGGACTCTGAAATGTCACTTCATGAATATGAATGTTAAAATGTGCACCCTGTGGGGGATCCTCATATCCATAGTAAACAAATTGGACTTCATGCCAAATACGTAACTAATCTTACTCTCTGCGTGAGTCTCAGTTGTGGAAGGATGAAGTAAAAGCAGCAGGTTATTTCTTCATCTGTAAAATTCTATATTTCTATCAATTTTAACTGTTACTTTCATCAGTAAAACTTTGCAGTTTAAGCAATGAATCCCTTATGATTATGGGGAATGTAAGATTTGCTCATACATTCTAGTGAGTCTATGCATGTATGAGATAGTAGGTATGGTACATAGGCAATTCATGTCCATCCCATCTTTCCATAAGCAGTCATGTTTCGAAATTAGGGTTAAATATATATATTAATTTATTTTAAAGTTAATAGTTTGATAGTAAGTATTTCATGGCCATAAAAGTTTGCCATGAAAACTTATTTAGAAGTACTTTTAAAGGGATCACTGTGTTTTATTGCATATCATATTACTGACACCTGAAGTGCCTTATATAAGGAAATTGAACTAAACCATATCTCACAATGTCGAATGCTGGTTTGTGCTAGTGCTGTTATTGTACCTGTGAGGTTACATAACTTAGGTTCATAGGTTCATAGGTTGGTACTAGGTTATTGGCCCTAGGGCCTATACAAGCCTAGCCATAACAATTCCCTGGCTATTTCTTCCCACACTATTTACTTCCCTGGACCCCTGTCTAGCAGGGTGACTGACGTGATCCCCTGGGTGAATTTCCTTTCTCCCATCCAATTGTCAAGGTTCCTTTTGAAGAGGGCCAAAGAGGCGCTCTGCTTGACATGTATGGGCAGTCTATTCCAGTGTCTGGGGAGTCTCTGGGTCAGGAACCTATCCCTCCAGCATGTTTTGTTTATTGTGATGACAAGGTTTAGATCCCTGGAGCATTTGGCTCTGAGAGATTGGGATTTCTTTAAGTGTAGCATGTCCAACAGCTCTGGGTTTGACATGGCCTTGTATGTTAAGCAGGGATTACCTCTGAGTAGATCATATACGACAGAGTATAGCTGGAGTCTTTTAAGGCAGTCAGCATAGGGCATCTGCTTAATTAAAAAAAAAAAGGTGAGTTTCATTTTTTGCCTTTTTGTCTGAGTATGTATGACCCTAGAGTTACTATATTTAAAGTTCAGGGGTGTGCTGGCATTTAGGTGAGTGTCAGATGTTTTGGTTATTTTATTTTATATCTCAGCTGTAGGGGGAAATTATATTTCATTTTAGATGCATTGTTAAAGAAATTTTGTTTTGTTTTGTGTGGCAGACTTACTGCCACTGTTTTAGAGGGGCATTCAAAAAAGGTATTGTGACATGTGCACCTTTGTGTACATGCTGCAGTAATCTTTAGTCATTCAGCAAGGACTCTAACCTGGTGCTGAATGGTAAAACAGCCGAAAAAACAACAAACCAGTAAGTAAAATGATACATGGGTGCACGTAGGTCACTGCAAACATTTTATAAAACAAATAGGCGCTTTCATTTTGATTATCATAAAAGACTTCATCAGATACTGCAAGGTAACAAACACAGGAAATTTAAAAGCTAATGAACAGTCACATGGCTTCCTGACATTCATTTCTTAAAGTGACACTGTAATATTATGTTAAAACCATTCATAAAAAAATCAGCATAACAATTCCAAGCTAAATAAACATTCAAAATTAAAGCATAAAATCATGTAATAAAAACGTAACAAAACCTTTTTTAAATTACAGTTCCTCACCTGTAAGTTTTTAGTTTTATTAGACAGATGATAGATGAAACTTCATTGAGCCCTGAGGTACTGCCTGCTTTAAGCCCAGGACAAAGAAAGAGTTTTATTTTCAGTTAAGGCTTAATGCAGGCAGTACCCCAAGGTTCATGTTTCTTCTATTATCTGTCTATTAAAACTAAAAGTTTACAGACAATGAAACTATAATTTAAAAATATTTTTATGATAATCAAGACAAAAGTGCAAATTTGTTTTATAAAATAAATGGTGGTGTGTGTTTGCAGTGACCTACATGCATTCGTGTATCATTGTATTCATTGTGCTCCATGGTATTCTAGCATGAATATGGTGAGCACCATGTCGTGCTGCCTCTAAAGATGCACTGAATGCTAATGAGGCAGCCCAGGGGAATGGCATATGCAAATTAGTCATGTGTTCTCTCTCCCAAAACTGACTTCAGGAAGACATCTATATACCAAGGAATTCACAAAGTCCCTTGGCCTTGTAGATCAGCATGGCTGACCCCATTACATTAGGATAGTGAACACAGTCAAAATAGAAGCAGTGATATCAGGGTAAGGAGGTACACTAGATACCAGGGATTACTCTAAAGTAAGTGCCATAATGGAACCAGCAGATGTATTGGGATTGTGAGGGAGGGGTGAAACACTACACACCCTAGCAACTACAACTTTGCTATAATGGCATTTTAACTATTATGTGGTACGAGGTGGGGAGAAACATGGAAGAACAAACAACTAAGGGACAGATATGGGAGCTGTGTTATGTGTGTGTGTTTGTGTTTGAATGTGTAGTTGTGTGTGTGGGGGAATTACTGTGGGGAAGTGTCAATGTCTACACAAACAGCAGTTTATTACTGCATGTTGTGATAATAACTGCAGTTCAAATACATACAAATTTGCCGGTAATTAGTTTTTTCGTCATCACAAATAACATGTCTCTGAATCACTAAATAGTATATTGTAGGAGCAGGGTTTTTTAACACAAGCTATATGCCTCACATTAGGCCCTTTCATGAATTCCCAGATTAATCTTAGCCATTTTACTTAAGAATCTACTCAGCTGAACTTCATCTCTTCCATGTTGGTGTTTCAGTATTTCATACCTGTAAAATGTGATTCAGCAAAGTGAATTGCAGGAATATAGGAAAAAGTACTTCTATCATTATAAAATATGTCAAGCATTATGATAGGGAGTGGGTAATTCATATTTTATTTGGCCATTGCGCTGCGTCATGAACACAGCCTGAGTAATCAAAGTAGAGCCTTGCCATCATGGGCAAGAATATAAGTTATGTATGCCACCTATCTGTATTACTATTCTACAGTGACATTATTTTAAAAACAAATGTTTTACCTTAAAAATAATACAATCAAATTGTGAGTTCAGAACTCTTTTTACATCTGTACTGAAACTTGTCTGTAAGATGGCTTTAATCTGCCCTGCTCAGTTATATGCTTGTAGATATGGTGATACATTCACAGTATATTGTAGCAATGCAGATCATGCTACAAAACAAAGTTTATTTAGCTCACAGGAAGGGCACAGTACAGTATATAAAGACCAAGTAGAGGCTGATCATAAATCTCTCTCTCTCTCTATATATATATATATATATATATATATATGTGTATATATATATATATATATATATATATATATATATATATATATATATATATTTTTTCAGTTTGATTACCAGGGAAGTTCACTGGGCCACGAAGAACCCATTTTCAGTGCAGGCCCGGGGAGAAAAGCTCAAAAGGCAGTACAATCAAAGTTGCAAATGCACAAATACAATAGAAAATGTACAAACAGCAAGTATACATAGTAAGAACAGTGCAAAATAAAGACATTTTTTTTTTTTTTTTTTTAGGTACTAACATAATTTGCAGTATTTACATCTTTACAGTCAACTGAGAGTCAGCTAAATCCATTTTCATAGAATTTAGAGATGAAATCAGAGAGCAGATTGGTGCAG
Source organism: Protopterus annectens (assembly GCF_019279795.1). NCBI lineage: Eukaryota > Metazoa > Chordata > Ceratodontiformes > Protopteridae > Protopterus > Protopterus annectens. The sequence goes on along the minus strand of NC_056735.1, from coordinate 1,789,463,905 downwards.
GGGTAGAGTGGGGCTTAGAGTAAAAAATCCCTTGAATTTATATAGGGTGAAAGCAAGAGCATTTCCATTTGGATGATAGGTGCAAGAAGAGTTGGGTCTTGAAGGATTCTGTGTTAGGTATAGTCCTAAGTGAAGGAGGGAGAGAGTTCCATTTTCTACCTAGAGAGAAGGATAGTAGTAGGTGGCCAGCGGGAAGTTTAGTTCTGTGAATGGAGATTAGGTTTTTGTGTTCTGATCTCAACAATCGGTTAGGGATGTAAGGGGGAAGGATGTTGGATAAGGCTGGGCATTTTTCAGGGAAGAATATTAATTTGTGAGCGGTCATTAGTTGAAGATAGTCAAGGTGGTTAGGGAGTTCTAACCAGTTCAGAGATTGAACGGTTATGCAGTGGTAGGTTGAGGTTTTGGATTAATGGTGAATTTAGAGATCTTATTATAGCAAGTTTCGAGTTTAGAGGTGAGGGAAGCAGACAGATTAGTTAGAAGAGGGGCTCCATAAAGTAGAGAGGGAAGGAGGTAGGTGACAGCTAAGGTGTGCCTAGAGGAGTTTGAAAGAAATAGATTGTTCCTGTAGAGCATACCTAACTTTTGGTGTTTTTTTTTTATGTTTTGTTGCATGTGGAGATCGAATTTGAGGTGTTCATCAATGGTAATGCCAAGGAGTTTAGTGGAAGGGACCACTTCTGTAGGAGAGTTGGTTTGGCTTAGGATGTTGAAAGTGTTTTTGTCAAAGGAAGAAGTCTTGCTAGGGAGGAAAATTAGAATTTTAGATTTACTGGAGTTGGGGGAGAGATGGTTTTGGTGCATCCAGTTTTCTGTAGTGGAAAAAGCTGTTTGTGTTTTAGACAGAAGTTCAGAAAAGTTGGGGGTGGCACAAACTAAGGTAGAGTCATCAGCGTATTGGATGACTGTAGTGTCAGGGAGGACAGAGTGAAGGTTATTTATGAAGATGTTGAAAAGCATGGGACTGAGGATGGATCCCTGAGGAACACCAGTAGGTGTAGGTAAGAAGGAAGAGATAGAGTCCTTCCATCTGACAGTCTGAGATCTGTCATTAAGGTAACTGGAGAACCAGGAAAGAGTATTAGGGGAGAGATTAAGGTTGGAGAGATGAAGGAGAAGGTGTGTATGGGAGATGGTGTCAAAGGCTTTAGAAAGATCTAGAAGAACAGTGGATACAAGAAGTCCAGAATCTCGGGCTTGATTAACAGTTTCTAAGAAGGAGAGTAGGGCAGTTATAGTGCTGTGGCCAGGACAGAAACTGTGTTGGGTGGGTGTAAGTAACTGATTCTGAGTTAAGTAGGGTAAACATTGGTGGTGGACACATTTTTCAGGAATTTTAGATATTGGAGAGAGTAGGGCTATGGGGCGGAAGTTAGAAATGGAGGTGGTTTTCCTTCCTTTGTGAAGTGGAAGAATGTAGGCTGAATGCCAAAGTTTGGGTACATATGATTCTTTTTAAGGATCGATTGATCAGGATACTAATTGGGAGAGCAATACCTTCAGCTGCACATTTGAGGAAGGAGGGGGGAATGTTGTTGGGGGCATTAGAGCATGGCGTTAGTTTGGATAAGAGCTTTTTAATAAACAATGTGGAAACTGGTTTGAGCTGGAACATAGAGGGACAGTTATTAGGGTTGTTGGAAGGAGAGATTAGGAAGTTGGGTGGATAATTGTCAGGAAATGTTTTGGTTAGCTTAGCTATAGAATCTGTAAAGAAAGAGTTGAAGTGTGAGCTCAGTTCCTTGTCAGTTAAACTAGGGTCAGGGGTTATTTCTTGACCCAGGATGGAGAAAAGAGTTAACACATTTCCAGAATTGTTTTGGGTTCTTATTATTATTGGACTGAAGTTTATTGTAGTAGCTTTTTTTGTCCAAGGAGATTAATTTTTTTACTTGGTTGCAGAGTTAGGTATATTGGAGGAAGTCAGAAGATAGTTTACTTTTTTGATAAAGCTTACAGGATTTGTCTCTGAGATGCATGGTATGTTTAGTCTCTTTGGTCAGCCAAGGAGCAGAGTTGGCTTTGATTTGTTTGTTTCTTAGGGGGCAAGGGAGTTAAGAGTATTTAGGAAGATAGAGTTAAAATGCTCTACAGCATTGTCAAGGGAGAGATTGTTAAGGATTTGCCAGTTGATTTGTTTGAAAATGTTAGAGAAAATTGTGGGGTTGAAGTTGCTAAGGTTACGAGTTTGAATGAAATGATGATGGAATTGGGTAGGGTTAGCTGAGCGATGAATGAAGGCAGGGAGATGGTCACTAAAGGAGTCAGGGATAGTGCAGAGAGAGAGAGAGATTTTGTTTGGATGGGAGACTAAAATCCAATCTATGATGGATCCTGGGGGGTGGTTTTTGTTAGGTCGGGTTGTAGAATGGATTACTTGGGAGAAGTTGAAGAGGTTGATGGCAAGGCAGGGGGAAGGTGTGTAGATTTTGTTCCAGTCAATGTTGACGTCACCTAAAATAAAGGTTTCATATTTTATTTCAGATGAGGCCCAGTGGAGAATATTCTCAAGGGTGGAGCTATTATTGCCTGGGGAGATGTATAAGGAAATGAAGCAGATATTTTTATGTTTATCGAGTCAGAGGAGACTTGCAGTTATTTCAGAATTTTTGAATTGAGGAATTGGGATATGAAGGGGGATTATGGAGAGAAGGGTAGAGTAGATTAGGGCAGAGCCTCCACCTTTTTTATTTAATCGGTCAGTCCTTAGAATGTTGAAACCTGGAGGTAAGATTTCAGAATCAGAAATATGAGGTTTTAGCCAGGTTTCAGAGATGGCTAAGATGTCGGGTTGCTTGTGATTGATCCAAGCATGGACATGGTGAATTTTGTTGTTAAGGCTCTGGGCATTGATAGTGAAGACCTTCAGGGTGCTAAGAGAGGAAGTAGGAGAAGAAGGAGAAGGAGAAGGGGGAGAGGCTTATTTGAAGTAAGGGAGGAGGGGGAAGGAGGGAATGAGTTGTTTGTACTGAGGCAGGGGCCCGAGTTAGGATGAATGTTTCCAGATAAGGCTAGGATATTACACAAGATAGCTTTTTGCCTTTTAAGTTTGGAATGTAGGATGTTGTTTGGAGTTAGTGGAAGTGTAAGAGAGAAGCTTTTTGTAGAGGAGGAGAGAAGTTTGGGATGGAAAAGGTGCAGTAGGTTTATTGGGATAAGGGAGGGGGAAATGGAATAAAAGTGAGAGAGTGGGAGAGTGAATGTGATAGTTTGAGTAGAAGGTAGGTATGGGTGAGTTTTGAAGGAGTATGAAGTAGCATGATAGAGAGGAATGAGAAAGATGAGAAGAGGGAAGGGGAGTCTGAAAGTGTAGAGGATTTGGGAGGGCATGTTTGGAATGGGTGGGGTATGGAAGGGAAAATAAGAAAGGAAGTAAAAAGCAGTTGTGGTGAGAAGGTAAAGGAGAGGAAGGGAGATATATCTTATGGATAGGAGAGGGGAGGGTTAAGTGTAGAGAGGAGAGGGAGGAGTAAGAGTGGGTGGGGACTTAAGAGGGTGATTGAGATTGGATAATTGATGTAGGATAGCGGGAATTGGGAGAAGACTATGATTGGTTAAAGATATGGAGGGAGGAGTTAGTGAGGTATAAATGTAGAAGTGTTGGGGGTGGGTGGAATTTGGGGCCAGGGTAGGGGAGTGGAGTAAGCCCGCAGGGCGAATGGAGTGGGAAGAGCCAGAGGAGGAGAAAGTGAGGAAGACAATCAGTACTTAGTGAGTAGTCAGAAGGTAAGTTAGCAGAGATGTGAATAGGTAAGGTAAGAGTAGCAGAGATGTGAATGGGGAGTACAGAGAAGTGGAGTTAGAGGGTAGATGTAAAGGAGAAAGACAGAGGGAGAAGGAAGAGAATACAGAAAAGGGTTAGAGGAGGGCTGTATCTAGAGTGAAGAGTGGCTAGGACTCCTGGACCGTAGAGAGGGAAAGAGCAGAGGAAAGATGTTAGAAGGCTGTATTAGGGGAGATGAGGAGGGAGAGGGAAAAGTAGTAGGGACAGCAAGAAGGTAGAGGAGCGCCACCTAGTGGTCAGTCAATCAGTCTGAGGCAGTAGAGACCCCAGGGAGAGAATCGGGAAAAGGGAAGAAGGAGCTATTGAGGTTCAGGATAGAGGGTAAGGAATGCAGGGAAAACTAAAGCAGCAGAGAAGTAGGTTGAAATTAAGGGGAGAACAAGTAGTGCAAGCAGTAAAGAAGAGGGGGTAGTGGCTGCTGGCTAGTCTGGCAGGGAAGCGTACTACGGCCTAGTAGAATCAACTTAAACTGCACAGATTTACAAAAGTTCACATACTTTCTTGTAATCCTTGTTGTAGGAAGGACCCAGGGAGCAGTAGTAAGGTCTTATATTTTTGGAATTAAGAGTTTGTTTAGCCTTTTTTGGCCAGAGTGTTCAGGAGGGTACTTTCAGGAGGTTAGGGCAGTGTAGGCAGGAGCCCAAGTTTCTTGTAATCCTTGTTGTAGGAAGGACCCAGGGAGCAGTAGTAAAGCCTTATAGTTTTGGAATTAAGAGTTTGCTTAGCTTGTTCTTGGCCAGAGTGTTCAGGAGGGTACTTATAGGAGGTTAGGGCAGGGTAGGCAGGAGCCCAAGTTTCTTGTAATCCTTGTTTTAGGAAGGACCCAGGGAGCAGTAGTAAGGCCTTATAGTTTTGAAATTAAGAGTTTGTTTAGCCTGTTCTTGGCCAAAGTGTTCAGGAGGGTACTTTCAGGAGGTTAGGGCAGGGTAGGCAGGAGCCCAAGTTTCTTGTAATCCTTGTTGTAGGAAGGACCCAGGGAGCAGTAGTAAGGCCTTATAGTTTTGGAATTAAGAGTTCATTTAGCCTATTCTTGGCCAGAGTGTTCAGGAAGGTACTTTCAGGAGGTTAGGGCAGGGTAGGCAGGAGCCCAAGCTGCAAAATATTTCTTGTAATCCTTGTTGTAGGAAGGACCCAGGGAGCGGTAGTAAGGCCTTATATATATATATATATATATATATATATATATATATATATATATATATATATATATATATATATATATATATGGGTCTATGTTATAACACTGGCTTTTCAAAACGTTGAACTGCATATGGTTGAGACCATATGGCCAACTTTCTGAAAATTCAAAGTGTTAACTGATATTGAGGTGCAATGGTACATATAGATAGATAGATAGATAGACAGATAGATAGATAGATAGATAGATAGATAGATAGATAGATAGATAGATAGACAGATGTATGATTACTTGTTGACAGCTTAAAACATCATCCAAACTATAAATATCACAACAATGAAAATGTTGACATGCACTGATCATGTTCCAAGGGTTACACTGTAGCAGGCTAAACCAACAAGTGGTTTTGCAGGAAGGGAAACCCCCTGCATCCCCAAGGTACCCACAACACCCCACCTGATAATTATATGTATTAACTCCAAGATTTCAATAATTCCTGGAAGAAGGAACATCCCCCTATATTTGACATGTCAACCATATTTCTGTCAACCAAATGGTGTTCAACCAAATATATGGCTTCCTATTGAAATATCAGCACTCAAAATACTGAACACCGGATCAGCATGCACCTTGAATATCACTCTTTTCCTTCAAAGTTCTTTTTAGCAGGAGAGCAAGTTCTCCTGCAGATCCACTCCCAAACTTATGTAAAAAAATGCTCCTCACTGGCTGAATGAGGTGGTATTGGTCACATATTACCACCCCTCCTCATTAGCTGATCCAGTGTTCTATCTATTAACTGAACTTGGGTTATCTGGGTCAACATCAGGGCTTTAGCTCTGCTTACAAGGATTGCTGACCATTGATAAAAATATGTGCCACATTTTAACAATCATAATTTACAAGGAAATGAACATCTCATACCCAGTCCTTGTAGGGGAAGACAGCAAACCACAACCCCATGACATTATTACTCTAATGTCATCACAACTCATAAAAAGAGCTAAGAGTAAGAGCAGTTGTACCTGTCAGTGCTGTTGTGATATACTCATGGCTGAGGGTCTATATAGTAAAAAGCACAACAATGTGATTTTGTATTGAGGATATGTAAGTAGCTGGGAAGCATTGGAGACATGAACTAAAATGCACTACTGAAAATGAAGATGTTCTGACTGGATCACCTAATGCCAATATTTAAGAAAGCAGAAGCAAAAAAGCAGATACAGTAGCCAAAGAAAAAAGGACACAATTATCCTTAAGCATTGAAATACTTTCACCCTGTTATTAGTGTTCTACATACTGAGAGTTATAAAATACCAGCATATACAAGCAGAAATGTGAGCAATGTGGAATAAAGGTGTCCAGGTAATTCCAGAAGTAGCAGGAGCAACAAGGCTAATTAAAAAGAAGTTTCAAGTGTATTTAAATATGCTACCAATAGATATAATTCCATATAAACTGCAGAGAGAGGAAATTATGGGTACATTGTAGCTGATGAGAAAAGTACTCTTTGCAAATATCGACGACTGAAGCAATAGTAATTTCTTCAATTCTAATCCTACCTTGATTCAGGAAGTGGGTATATTTCTGTTATAGCATTAGAAACCAAACCTTTGAAGAAATAAAAAAAAATCAATTTAAAATATCCACAAAAATATGTCTTGCGCTTTCTGAAAACATGATGTTATTTTCTAGTTATAATTTTAAGAGATGTATAGAGGCTGACCCCTGTGAAATATTAGTAATATACTAGTCTCTAACAGGATATATGTATGAAGCACCAAGCGTATGCACTTGGTTTCTTGTATTTTTTTTTTTTTTTGTACAGTTCAGCAATCATTTTCTCTACATATGAAAATGTCATGTTAAGTGTCACGAGAAAAGCTAATTTATATTGCAAGCTAGTGACCTAAATGCTGTTTTTAAAATAGCATTTTATAATTTACAGTCATGTGGATCAGCTTGCTACTCTTATATAGCATTTAGTATGCATACAAGCTTAAAAATATCTGCAGATGTAGGTTTGGTAGATAATGCTCTTCATCATTTCAGTGAAATTCATTCACATTAGTTCCCAAATGCAGCTCCCAGAAATATGTTGCTGCCTATAAATAAAATGTTTTCCAAATATTCACATAAAATGAACGTGAACAGAACACAGTAATCTTGTACTATTTCAAGAAGACACACTTCATTTCTTTTATTAGTTTTAGTAGCACTTGAAGCAGCTGTGTTCCAGCTGATGAAGTCTAAAAAGTCCTGTTTCATGATGTCATCCTGGATTCACTGATTCTGACTTCCTTCCCTCATAAGGGGCATTATAAAATGATGAGTGTTTGTACTTTAGCTTTAGTTTTCACAAGGATTTTTTTTTCTTTGTTACTACTAATGTCATTAGTAGGATATGTCAAATTTTGTCATCCAAATGGACTGCAGTGCACTTCAAAGGGTCGTAAAAGCCTTCCATTGTTTGACATCACAGTGTGCTTTGAAAAGTAAACTTTCATCAAACAATCTGATTGGCTAAATGGACAGCTTTGAGAAGTGGTCAATAATATTACAAATCAATAGATTCCGTCAAGAAAAGGTTTATGTTGTATTAACTGAGCTTGTTGCTATTATTAAACAAAAGAAAGGTGAACAAATGACAATGAAAAAAATCAGTCCTGTATAGCAGGAACTTGTATCTCTCATCTAGTGCCATATATGTCTGCCTTTCATTTCAAATGAAAACCAGCAGTAAATTCCACAAGAAACAGACATTATGACTCTTATCAAGCCATGGTACAACTGCAACAAACTGCATTTCATCTGGTTATTATGAAAGTATAAATATACAGATCAACATGCAGATGTGCTGCAGTTGGAATAGCTATATCAACTGAAATATTTTAGAGCAAGTAGAGAGAACAACATGCAGATGTGCTGGAGCTGGAATGGACTTCTCTTCTGAAATGTTTTAGTGAAGTATAGAGATCAAAATGTAGATGTGCTGCAGCTTGGAATGGACTTATCGGTTGAAATGTTTTAGTGTAGGCATGCAGACCAAAATGTAGAGATGCCACAGCTGGGATACACATCTCACAATTCTCCTCGCCAACTAAGATCCACAAGCAAAGCTCTTCTTGAAGTAGCTAAGTGTAGACACAGTGCTGGTGAATCCCTCTACTCATACAAAGTTGCTAAAATCTGGAATTCTCTTCCATCGAATATCAGACTGCAAAACAGCAGTCCCCTCTTTAAAACCCAATTAAAAGCCCACCTCAATCTCATCTGGCAATGCACCTGTGCTGACCATGGCTAACTCTACTGCCACCATTCAGATAAATCTTCCTCTGGCACTACTCAAAGGTCAAACACATAGAAAAAAACTACCATGACAAATTGTATTTTTAAATGTGTGTATATAACTGTATATATTACTGCACTTTCTTACTCAAATGCATTATATTTTCTGCTTTACTACTGTACATTCTATATTGTACACTTCTGTAACTTCTCATCATACTGTGCCATGATATACTATTGTTTGCTGTATTGTTTGTTTGGTGTATTAATTTGTACTCATCTCTGACGTTTCTATTTTTATCATATATGTGGAGCTTTTGTATTTTGTATTTTTTATGATTGCCATGTATGTGGAGCTTTTCTCCACAGGTCTCTGCTGAAAACAGGCACCTGATTGCCCAGTCAGACCAACCCAGTAATCAAATATAACATAAAATAAAATAAAATAAAATCTGTACTGAAATGTAGGTATAGAGACCAACATGCAGAAGTGATGCAGATGCAATGAAATGTTTTAGTGTAAGTATGCTGACCAACATGCAGAGATGCTGCAGCTGGAAAGGACATCTCTACTGAAATGTAGGTATAGATACCAACATGCAGAAGTGATGCAGATGCAATGAAATGTTTTAGTGTAAGTATGCCGACCAACATGCAGAGATGCTGCAGCTGGAAAGGACATCTTTACTGAAATGTAGGTATAGAGACCAACATGCAGAAGTGATGCAGATGCAATGAAATGTTTTAGTGTAAGTATGCTGACCAAAATGCAGAGATGCTGCAGCTGGAAAGGACATCTTTACTGAAATGTAGGTATAGAGACCAACATGCAGAAGTGATGCAGCTGCAATGAAATGTTTTAGTGTAAGTATGCCGACCAACATGCAGAGATGCTGCAGCTGGAAAGGACGTCTTTACGGAAATGTAGGTATAGAGACCAACATGCAGAAGTGATGCAGCTGCAACGAAATGCTGCAGCAGCAGCTCTACTGAAATGCTTTAGTGTACAAAATGCACAAATGAAGGAGCACTGACATATGATGGCAGTACAAAGTGAAGAAAAATATTTATTAAGCAAGGTCATTCTGTAATAGTGTTAAGCATTCTCTGGCCATTGGTAATGCCAGATTATCCACTGCTGTTGATATTTATCCAAGAAAATGAACCGTCACTGTAGCTAAGTCTGGCTTATCTACTGGCCTTGAATTGATTTTTACTGTTAGTATAATCACTGGTATAGATAAAGACTGAATTCAACAAATGATAATAATTCATCAGAGCAATAAATTATTGTCCACAATGGTACATCCATTAGTCACTATTAAAGTTTTTCTGTTTATTGCTAGCTGATATGTCTCTGTTTACTTTATTTTGTGACATTAACTACACTTGAACTGTACAGGAGGAGCTACTCTAAACGAAATGACCTGAGCCTTTTTACTTGATTCCTTTTCCAACCATGCATTTATAGACTCCATTTTCGTACTGGAATACCTTAATAATCCTTCCTCTTCATCTTTATTTATTTATTTATATTTGTTTACTGGGGTGGAGTACCGATCAACATATGACCAAATGCAGGCTCAACTTGGGTTTTAAAGGTACCAAACAGTATTTACTTACACTAAGTTCAATAAGGTGATACAACAAACAGATGTTTAATCAATAACTATATGCGTGTACATATTTACAGAGAGAAAATATAGGAAAACTCCAAAAGAAGGAGAGACAGGATTATAAGCAAAGTCAGAATACAGAGAAAGAAGAGGTGAGAGAGAGCATGGTAGAATTAATATAGGCAGATAAAGATGAGTAGCTATGATAAGTCCAGGGGCAGTAAATATCCAAGAGAGATGACTAGATTCTGAGAAGGTAGCAGTAACAGTCTAGGTAACATATACGTTGTAAGTACACGGTGCTCTTTTTTCTTCCTTCATTGAATGCCTCCCTAGAAGAACTTATGTGTCCCATTTGCAGGCAATTTACCTTCTTTAGTTCAGGATCCATCTGTTCATTACGTTACCCATTCCTTTCTTTTTTTCCTTTTTGAACCCACCTAAACTAGATGACAAAAGTGCACTTAAAACCAAAGACTGGACTTAGGATATTTAGAACCTTACTTCATTTCCACAGTGACAACTGAAACGCTACCATTTGGTACAACCAGCTCCCTGAGATTCCGATGAGGATTCTACCCATGCATTCACTGCCTTTTCTTTCTTCTTGCTCCAGGCTTTTGATTCTTCTTTCAAGCCTTTTTTTTTTCATAACTGCATTGAAATTAAAAAAAGAAATTGTTCAGGCTGTTCCCCCCCAAACTTTAAAACCCAGTTAAAGCCATCCATCCATTCTCAGTCTCTTTTTCCATTTATACAAAACTTTGGTGAATTTGAAAATATTTTACAAAGAGAAGACATGCTGTCATGTACTGTATTTACAGGCTTAAAACATAAAAAGAATCTGGGTTACTTAAGCAATAACTGATGACATGGTGTGGTATATTAAAGATTTATCCATGGTTGGTGTGGTTTAATCACGAGGGCAAAGTCAGAGTGATTAAATAAAGCCAACCATGGGTAAATTTCAATATAACACAGCTACGGAGTTGGTTATTGCTATTATACAATGACATTATTTAAGAAAAAAAAATACTTACTTTTCTTAAATAATGTCTTTGCATAATAGAGCATTACTGTTCTTCTGCCGGTGGTGGTATACTGCTTCCTTGTGTTGATGTACTGCGCATGAATATGGGTCTTGAGTTCCTACGCATACCCATTACATCAATGCTTTGCTCTGTTCTTTTCTTTTTTTTTTTTTTTTTGTATTTATTAAAAAAAAAAAGATTTTGAACACTTTATACCAACGGAAAAAAGTCTGGGCGACCAGACCTTTTTCCGTTGGTATATTGTGGGATTTACAACGGGCACGCTGGCCAATCAGCATGCATGTTTTGGAATATTAATGGGGAGGTCATTGTATAATTAGAGTTATACTTTATGGAGGAATATGAACAAACTCTTTACAATATGTGCAGTGCTTCATATTTTCCAGTTAAACCAAAAGCATCCTTTAAAACATATTATACAATGATTGCTTATTGCTATTTAAAAATGAGCACACTGACTGGGCAGCCCCACCAGTGTGCCCATTGTAAATCGAGCATATACCAATAAAAAAAATGTGGTCGCTAAAGTACCATTGAGCTGTCAGACTTTTTTCTGCTGGTATATGGTAGACAGGCATTAGTCTGAAAGAAAGAAAGTCTGAAATTGAAAAGTGTGTCATTATTTAGTGACTTCATTCCTCATAAAATCTGTGGTTTTCCAACAAATCACTGAGGAATGAAGTCACTAAATAATGACATGCATTTCAGTTTCAGACTTTCTTTCCTTCAGACAATGGACAATTATTCTTTCAGCTTTCTAAGTTTAAAAGAGCAGCATTAACAGTCAGTCCCCTTCTTTATTTATGGCTTTGTTCACATTTCTTGAAATGAGAGGTCAAGAGGTACATACAAGAGCAGAGAAAATACAAGGAAACTCAGGTACGTTCAGCAAAACTAAGGAAACATACCTGATTTTCCTTGTACTCTCCCCTCCCCTGTCACTCTTATACCTCTAATCTGTTCAGAGGTTACACTATTTTTCTTTTTCAAAAACCAACAAAACAAAAATAGCAACAGAGATCTTCCTTTCTCCGTTGCTTGCTTTCCAAAGCACTGATGTATAACATAAGTATAGGATCATATGTCCCATATGCACGTGCAGTACATTATTAGAGTGACAGAATCTGGAAACAATTCAGAAAAGCATCACAGCGCCATTATGCAAAGACATTATTTAAGAAATGTACGTAGTTTATTTCTTAAATAATGTCATTGCATAATATCAATAACCCATGGCTAGATGTAGGTAATGATGGATTTACCCATGGTTGGCTTTGTTTTGTTACTCAGGCTTCACCCTCATGACCAAACCATGCCAACCATGGGTAAATCTAGCATTGCCCACACACAGCCATTGGTTATTGCTATAATACTTTATGTACTTATTTATGTACTAAAATATAAAGTAACTCACCATACCACTAGAATCCAGAGTCAGCCCGCACCGTTCAGCTTGCTGTTCTTAGGCTCACTCCATTCCCCTGCCCACCCCATTCCCACCCCCATATCATCAAACCCTCTTAGCCAATTATCCAATCACAATCTCATCCACACACACCCTTACTACTCATCCACCCATAACCCATCCCAACCCATGATTACCACATACTATTTATTCCCTTTGTCCTCCCTACTATGCACTCTACTACTTGCATTTTCAACAACCTCCTTTACTTCACTCATTACGCACCACTGATTGCCATCTCTTCCCCTGCTTTCCAACTCTGTACTGCTAAACTCCAATGTCACTGTCTAACCTCACCTTTTCATAGGAAATATCTCACTGCTGTCAACTTTGAAATATGTCCCCACCCAATCACCTGCTCCCCCCCCCCCTCAAATACTAGTAACTTCTTGTTAAACCATCACATCTTCTGCATCACTCCCTAGCTAATATTAAATTGTATGAAGCCATCCACACTAACCCCGGCCCCCTCATCCCCCATTCACCACACCTTCCCATGACCCTCATCAACAACTCAAGTATTCCTCCTTATATCAAATCAAACAATTCTGATCTCTTAATTAACTTCAACCTAAGAAGTATTCTTAACAAACTTCATAACTTCCATGCTCCATTGATTTCTACTTTCCTGATATTGCTATTGTAACTGAAAACTGGCTCAAGCCATATATCAAAGACGAAGAGATCTTAAACCTCTGGCTATTACATCATCCACCATGACAGAACTGAGAAACGTGGTGGAGATGGAGCTATCTTTTCCAAAGGCACCCCCAAGCTGGAACAAATCAGCTGTATCCTCCCAGACCTCCCCAACATTGAACTATTAGCAGCATGCCTCATAGTAAACTCCCATAGCTCTAACCATCATAGAACCTACCTCCCCCCTGGTAAGAACTTAACCATAATAGAAAACCTCCTGTACTGGATATCCACTAATTTCACCCAGGAAACCGTTGTCCTAAGTGATTTCAACTTTGATTGGCTTACATGCTCATCTGATAACTCCTCTAATTTCATAAACCTTTATAATTTCTCCCAAAATACTCACCAACCTGTATAGACAAGCATTCTAACAAGTAGTCCATTCTCGAATGGATTCTCATTAATAAATCTATCTCTTACCATACTGCCCGTTGACTTCCAGACACCCTAGTGACCATGCACCTACTTTCATCCTCGGAAAAAAATTTTACAACCGCGACAATATCACATTCTTTTATTTAACACTCTTCTCCAGGAATATGTCTGGAGTCCTCTAAAAAAACACTCCAGCTCAGTCTTGCAGTCCAATATTCTAATGATGCTTTCCTAAATATACTTAATAATTTGGCCCCCATTAGAAAATTTCATACCAAATCCAAACACATACCATGGGTAACTAGCAGCACCAAAGCCTTACTAAAACAACGTGACAAAGCTTGGTTTTCCTACCACCTAACAAAAAAATGGGTCTACATTATAACCGCAAAAGTTATTTTCAGCGAATACGTAAATATCGACACATATTGCGCGAACTGCGAATACACCGAACGCACTAAACTGCGAAATTCAAAATTTCGAATCATCATAGTTGTCCAACCCCACCGCCCATTACATACTACCTACCCAAACAAAATAAATAAACCACATGCATACACTAACCAAAACCCTACTTTTAACCCTAAAGTAAATCTTGCATATACTACCTGTATGCACTTACCTTAACCTGCACCCTAACCCTAAGGTCCGTAACTATCGCATACTTACCTTAAGGAGCTATACCCAAACAAAATAAATAATCCACACACATACACTTAACAAAACCCTACTTCTAACCCTACACTAAAACTTACAAACATTACTATATATGCACTTACCTTAACCCGCACCCTAACCATAAGGTCCGTAACTATCGCACATTTACCTTATGGAGCTATACCGCAGAAGGGCCAACCATGATGATTCAACATTTCGGATTTCGTGCTTCAGGACAATTGATGTTTTCACGGTTCGATGAATATGTGTCGATGTTTCTGTATTTGAGTAAGTGGACCTTCGCAGTTTTAATAAGGAACCACAAAAAACACATCAGACCTCCTAGCATATACACAACTATGGAACCAAGCTAAAAAACAGATTATAATTGACAAAAAATCTTTTTTGCTCAAATCCCAGCAGAAGCATATACACAACTCCTCAAAATTCTGGCAAAGTATTAATAATCTCCTAAAACCCAACAAATCTTCCACCCCACGCCCTTCCACTTCAAATGCCATAGATAGCCTAGCCTTGCAATTCAACTTACATTTCATCAACTCTATAACATCCCTCATACAAAATAATCCAAATGAACCTCTAACGATATTGGATCCCATCAATTCCCTTAACTCTTTCACAATATCACCAATCCAGACTAGCTACATATGAATGCTTCTTACTAAGCTTAAACCCTCATCCCCTGCTGCCAACCTTCTCCCAAGAAAAATTTTAAAGCTACCTGCTTCATCTATCTGCTATCCTGTATCCATTCTCATCAATCTTTCTATTGCTGAGAATTACATCCCTACTATCTGGAAAATCTCTGATATCATACCTCGCTACAAAGGTGGCCAATCCACTGACCTCTCCAACTATCATCCCATTGCTCTTCTCTCTCCCTTAACCAAAAATCTAAGAAAAATGCATCCACAGTCAACTTCTTGACTACTTATTAAATAACAACATGCTATCTAACACACAGCATGGATTCAGATCCAAACACAGTACCAGTACCGCCTTGATTAGTTACACCAACACAGTGAACCTCCTTAAAAACAAAGGCCTTTTTGTCTCTTCGGTCTTTCTAGACATATCAGAAATTTTTTACACTGTCTCACACCAAAAGTTCTCAACGAACTTACTGCATACAACCTGAGTTCCTCATCCCTTCACTGGTTTCATTGTTATTTCTGCAACAGACAACAGTCCACCAAATAGGTTAATAACCTCTCCTCCTCCTCCCTCAGTAGGTGTTCCACAAGGTTATATTTTAGGCCCCTTCTTTTCACCATATTCACTAATAACCTTCACACCACCACTAAGCTTGCCAGCATAATCTAATATGCAGATTATACCACTCTCATCTGCTCACGAACTTCAGGAAAAAACACAAAAATTACTGTTAGACATGGAAGCCTATCTTGCAGACAAATAACTCATCCTCACCCCCCCCCCCCAAAAAAAAAAACAAAGCTCATGGTTTTCACCAAAAACATGTCAACCTCTAAACATCCTTCAGCTACCATTTAGTCCTCCAATTAAACAGCTATAGAGCCAGTAGATCACACCAAACTCCTTGGTGTCACACTAGACGATCAACTAAAACTTGACAAACACATAGCAATAACTATAAAAAAGTTCATATAAAATTAGGTCAACTCTATACAGCTAAATCCTATCTCACAAGTACCTCCAGAGTAGCCACAACCAGTTAATTTCTTCTCTTCACTCTCCTGTACTCATCATAAATCTTTACTAATTTACAAAAGACTAACCTAAACCAACTAGAGTTATGCTACAATAAAATAGCTAAATTTGCTGCCAACATACTGTATAGGTAGCACCACTGCCAAGACCTAAAAAAAAAAAAACTCTACTGGATTGAGCTACCCAACTTACTACAGCTAAACCAACTCACTGTGGTCACAGCATTTTAACCAAACCAAACTTCTGCCCAGCCCTAAAAGACTTAGTTCAAACTAATACTATCCTGATAAACTTTTGCTAAAAGTAACCAAATTTGAAACTAGTTTTGGTGACTCACTCTAAAGTTTCCAGGTCTTGAAACCTACTACCCCAGCACATCCTTAAACTTAACAACACCATCAAAGTCAAGCAAAGTCTGAGAGAATACCTCTCCAACCACTGGCTCTGTCCCTGCTCCATCCCTGACTAAGGCTCCTATGTTTTTACTGCTTCTGATATCTGACAACTACATTACATGCTTTCCAACATTTTACAGTCTACTGAGCTTTGAACACACTCCAGGTATAGTGTTTCATGCCCCAGTCATTCTCATAGCTGTTTGTATTGATTCTATATAAATTGTTTTGAGGATGCATTTCTTTGTACTGTTATGACCTGCCAGTTTGTTTTTTTTCTGTATTATTTTTTATACTTTTTGTACTTTTCTTTTTAAATTACTTTGTAAAATATTTGTGACTTTTATTACTTTGCAGACTTTTATTTGCTTCTTTTATTGCTTTGTAAAACTTATTACTTTGTAAAACTTTTATTATTGCATATCTATGGAGCTTTTCTCCCCGGGTCTCTACTGAAAATGGGCTTTCAGCTCAGTCAGACACTTACTCAGTAACAGATGTAAAATAAATAAATAAATAAAATTATTAAGCATTCAACAATTTTAGCACTGTCACATTGATACACAGTACAAAAGCAATTTTTTTTTAATGAAATCACAAAACTGAATCTGTTTTAAGAGAAAATAACATAATAACTACCTTACAGCTGGTTTGTATTAATAGAATCAGCAATGCTAGATGATTCTAATTTTATTAGCACTGCTTACCTTGAAAAAAATATGTATATATAACCTACTGTACTTACAAGAATGCAGGTCAGAATAGTAACAGTATAGGAATCAAACCTACAGTGCAGTGACATTCTCATGCCTCAAGCTGAAATGAGACATAAGACTTTTTAAAGCTCCTTCATCAGCATTTCATAGGATCATAGGAAGTTACTAGGCTATTGGCCCTGAGGCCCTTATAAGCCTAACCAACAGTTTAGCCCATGTATAGACAAATCAGCACCCAATGCCCCTGTCCAGCAGGGACACAGGTGGAATCCCAGGGATGTATTTTCTATTTCCCATCCAGTTATCCAGGTTGTGCTTAGAAAGGGGTAGAGAGGTACCTTGCTTGAAATGGAGACGGATTCTGTTCCACAGATGGTGGAGTCTCTGGGACACAAATCTGTCCTGCCAACAATTCCTATTGATGTCACAGATCAGGTTGAGGCTGCGTGTGTGGGCTACTCGAGTGGAGCTTGACTTGTGGATATGCAGCAGTCGCATCAAGGTGGAGTCCGAGATTGCCTGGTATGCCAGACAGAGGTCACCTCTGAGGAATAGAGGGATAGGGATTTTAGCTGTCTGTGTATGGTAGATTTTTGAGGCCCTGGATTCTCCTGGTAAGGACCCTCTGTAGTCTCTCCAGCTGTTGCATGTGCTTTGTGAGGTACATGCCAAATGGGGGTGTTGTACTCAATAATGGGCCTTATAAGGGACGAATACAGAGATGCTATGACCTCCTTGTCCCTGGAGAAGATACCCTTACTTATGAGGTGGGCCATGTAGAAATCTTTCTCTGCAATGGAAGCAACATGGCGGTCAAATGTCAGGTTGCTATCAATCTGGGTGCCCAAATCCCTCATGACTGACTGTGTGCTTAGGACATTGTTATTAATGTGATAATTTGTGGAGACATCACTCTCCCCAAAGGGAATGATGATGCATTTTTTTTGTATTCGGCTTGAGGCCATGTTTCTGGCACCAGTCATTTGTTTGGGTGAGACACTCTTGGAGTATGTCCATGTCACTAGGGGAATTGCTGACCACGCTCAGCTTGCTGTCATCTGCAAACTTGTTCAGCCATAGACCACTGGTTTTGGCCTGCACCTCAGAAAAGTATATCCCAAATTACAGAGACCCTAAGACCGAACCCTAGGGTACGCTAATCAATATGGGTCTTGCCTTCCCCTACTTTGACTAGGTGGGTTATATCAGTGAGCCAATTAGCTACCCATCTGGTAGCATATGGATTGATGCCTAGTTGTGAGAGTTTATCTATTATGCCTGAATGGGGAACAGGGTCCAAGACTTTAGCCAGGTCAAGGTAGGCAGTGTGCACTGCCTTCCCCTTGTCCATGGCTTTGGTGACTGTCAGAAAAGTCAACCACATTTAACAGATATGACCTCCCCTTGATGAAGCCAAACTGTGTGGGATCAAGTGTTTCGAGATTGCCAACATCCTTGTTAATGAGGACCATAATAATTTGTTCCATGGCCTTGTAGATCAGGCTAGTTAGGCTGATGGGTCTATAATTTCCCAGATCGGTGGACACTCCACCTTTGTGTAAATGGATGACAGTGGCTGTCCTCCACTCAGCTGGGACAAAGCCAATACTCAGGATTTGGTTGAATAGGGCTCCTAATGGTGCTGCAAGTTCCTGCCTGAGTTCATGTAGGATGCAGCCTGGGATGTTATCGGGTCCCATGGAGGCTGTATTTTTTGCCTTTGAGAGAACAGTGATGACCTGATACCTAGATAGAAGGAGAAGGGGGCAGGTACTGGGAATGTCCTGATTTACTGATAGGGGGGACAGAGGGGTAAAACTTTAATTGAATCTGTCAGCCAACAAGTTTGCTATATCTATGGCATTTGTATATGTGATGTCCTTGACCACCAGTTCTGAACAGATCTGAGTACTACCTTTGAGATTACAGATGTATGTGAAGAAGGCCTTATGACTGTCTCTAGTAGATGTGGCCAATTTGGACTCGAAGTTTGCTTTGGAGGATTACACTAGTGCTCTTATTTGCTTGTTTAGGCTAAGGAGAGATTGCTTCTTGTTGGGCACCTGCTCCTTCTTGGTCCTGGACAGCAACTTTTGTCTTTTGTTAGAGTTTATTTTTTGCAGATGTCCACCAGACAGGTTTATTCTTCCTTGCAGAGGATGATTTAGGTCTGTCAGGTACTCCTGATTCCATGCATCTATATAAATGTTCGTATAGTAATTTGGCATAGTTTTGGATATTGGTGCCAGTTCCTAGAGAGGGGGAGGGGGCTGTAAAGCTGTTTATACCATCCCTCAGGAGGCTGTAATCAGATTTGGAGAAGTTTTTTTGTTTGACCCTAGCTAGAGGGGGATTGGGGAAGATGGTGAATTCGAATGTGACCGTTTTATGGTCCAATCTTACAAGGGAGGATGATACTGCAGGGATGCTGCAGTGGTTACTCATGTTGGTTAATACCAAGTCCAAGATATTATCACCTCTTGTGGGGTAATTGACTAGCTATTCCAAAGCATTTGCATTGACAAAATCGAGGAATCTCTGGGCATTTGTATTCTGGCATGAGTAGTTCTTCCAGTCTATGTTTGGGTAGTTAAAGTCACCTAGAATCCGGGTAAAGGGTTGAATCTTGATAGATTTGAAGAGGTCTAGCTAGGCGGTTTGGGCATCTTGAGTCACATTTGGGGGCCAGTAGCTAGCTATGATTTGTATAGGGGTCTTGTCAATGGTTAACTGCACCTGGAGCATCTCCCGTGCATCATACTGTTTGACCAGCCTGGATGTGTGTATGTCTTTAATATATATTGAAACTCCACCTCCTTTGGCTTGACTACCCACAGTATGGAGTCTGAATGTATGATAGGATGAGTAACCAGGTATGGCTGGGGTGCTCTTTGCAACTTTGAACCAGGTTTCTGTGACTGCACAAATGTCAGCATTTTCCAGAGTTAAGAATGCTTGCAATGAGTACAGTTTCGTGCTTAGACTCCTAGCATTTAGCAGCATGACCTTTAATTTGGGTTTTGTTGAAATGTTTATGCTGGTAGTTTTAACCTCATCACTTTTTCTAAAAAATGGCACTATGGTGGAGGCAAGTGCCTTTGCTAGAATCCTGAAGCCCAAGTGAGACAGATGCAGGCTATCTCTGGCAAAGCATTGTGGTCTGTCAATCATATCTTCCCAGGCTGTCATGTACTGGATCCCCCTGGAATGAAACCAGAAACTAAGCCAATTGTTAAAGACAAGTCAATCATTTTCTGTTTTTATATAGGCATCATTCTGGGTGATGGTAGAATGTTGCTTAAGGCTAGGGACATAACTGCCTGGGACACATATTCAGTGAGTTCAGTCATGTCTCTCGTCAGATACTCCAGGGAGGTATGTCTCAAGTCATTCACACCAACATGGACTATGACACAGTCATAACAGTATCTGTTGTTGAGAGACTTGAGTGCATGTGTGATATGGTGGATTCTGGCCCCTGACAGATAACTAACCGTGACTTTCTACTTATCCACTCTGGTGAGAGGCACATCTGTGTGTCTCACAATGGAGTCTCCTATGACTAATACGTTGGGTTTATGGTTAAGCCATAGTAGTTGTGAGACACAGGTGAGTGAACTATGCATGGTATCTGGTGTGGAGGGCTGTGGAGATCAAATGTGTTTTTGCCTTGAAGGTCTCCTTTGTTTGGATATGTTTTATTGAGGACCTCCACATATGCAGGTGTGTGTTGTGTAGGTGTGAGTGGTGTTTGAGGTGCAGTAATTATGTTGACAACCTTCTCAGTGCCAGATATACTGGCTTGTGAGGGAGAGAGCATGGACTCCAGGTTCCTAATGTAATTGCATCTCTAGCAAATTGTCTTCCTAGCTGGTAGTAGTAGGTGGTTGTCTGTCTACATAAGTTAGATGCTTCACTGTCTCAGGATGCCAATATCAACCAGAGTGGCAGGAAAAACTGTAGGAAATTGTCCATCCATATTTTTCAGAATCTGAGAGAGAAGGCCAGGGAGATCTCAGGGTTTAGCCTAAAGCCCAAGTGCTTAAACCAAAACTAATAGGCTTAGAATAACACTTGCAGTTTAAACAGGCTATAAACAAGCAGTAACAAATGCAACAGAAAAGATGCAACTGAACACTTTAGAGAACAAGCCTCAGCAAGTAGCAGAAAAAGCAAGATGAAGTAATGGGAGCAGGAGGAGGAAACACAAATACAGAAAAATAAGCTGAATAAAGTGTTTTTTTTTTTGTTAGAAAAGTGGAAAGGGAGAAAGAAGGAACAGAAGAAAATTCAATGTTAAGGAACTAAGAGGTTTGACCTTCCCAAATGATCTCTGTATTAGGTAAAATGAGCTAATGAGATGGGACTGGGAGGAGTGTCCCTTATCAAATTTACAGTAGGGGCAGGCAACAGCAAAAGCCACAAATTATAAGAACACAACAGTTGTGTGGTGGGTGGGACAAAACAAAAAATTCAACCACAGATCAGCAAATATATAAATGGAGACAGAAAAGTAAATAATTCATTCAAACAAATAAATAAAAACAGTGCAGTATACTAGTACAGAACTGTTATACAAATACATAAAAAACAATGCAGTACTGATAAGCAAATAAATACAACCAGTGTGGTGCTGATAAGAAACACTGGACAGTTAGATAAAGTACAAAAAATATACTGTGTAGCTCTGTAATTCAATTGTTTAAGAAGCACTCTCCATCAGGCACAAATGGAACTCTAGCAAGATAAGCAGAGATTCACTCAAATGTAATATTTTTATAACAGCAAGATAAAAGAACCCTCCAAA
Source organism: Protopterus annectens (assembly GCF_019279795.1). Classification (NCBI taxonomy): domain Eukaryota; kingdom Metazoa; phylum Chordata; order Ceratodontiformes; family Protopteridae; genus Protopterus; species Protopterus annectens. Next base: position 1,789,442,197 of record NC_056735.1, on the reverse strand, counting down.
GCCACACCCTGAGACAAACAGATAACACAGAAGCTGTTTGATCAGTTTTTCCTCTCTGGACTGAGTACACCAGAAACTCACAGTAGGTGTGGGTAACAGCAAAAGCCACCAACTTTAAGAACACAACAGCAGTTGTGTGGGGGGGGGGCAAAGAATTCAACCACATATCAGCAAATATATAACTGGAGACAGAAAAATAAATAATTCAGTCAAACAAATAAATAAAAACAGTGGAGTAAACTAGTGCAGAACTTTTATACAAATAAAAAAAAAACAATGCTGTACTGATAAGCAAATACATACAACCAGTGCAGTGCTAATAAGAAACACTAGACATTTGGATAAAGTACAGTAAATATACTTATGTAGCTCTGTAATTTAGATTGTTTAAGAAGCACTCTCTGTTAGGCAAAAATGGAGCTCTAGCAAGATAAGCAGAGATTCACTCTTAATCAGGAATATCTGAATGAATAAAATATTACAGATAATAATATAAGTTTAATTTGACATAAGATTTTTGTTGTATATTATATTAAATGAAAGTATTTGAGACATTCTTTTTCTTTGAGATCCCTGAGGAAGGGAATCATAGTAAAATCTGGATTTTGGACACTGCTAACAAGCCCTCATACAAATTAGGTTTAGAACCTGTACTGTAGCGAATTATATTAATGCCACCTATTACATCTCTCCAGACTTATGACACTCATACATATCTTATATAGTTTGGTTGTGAGTCACTGAACTAATATATCAATATCTTTGCAACATTACTAGTTCTAGCAGTATATGTTCCTTAGGTAACCATCAGATTGAAATCCTCCAGCCCTACTGATATATTAGCCATTTTAAAAGGAGCAATCAGACTTTAGGGGTTATTGTGCAAACTCAATGTTCTCTGAAATTCTCAAATTAAAGTCTTACTCTGGGCTCCTAAGTAAAAAGGAGACTACATTTCTTCAGTGTACAATGACTGACACATTTTCTGTAGCTTTCCTATCATTACAGCCTGCCATGGCTTTCTTCCAAGGGAAAACATTGTAGAAGGAAGTATCCATACCATTCCATCAAAATGAAGAATTTCTATTTAGTAATATTGCAGCTATATGTGTAAACCCATCTGGGTTGTGTGGGAGTCTGAAAGCAATATTAATTCTCCAGATGGTACAGTCTGAACCGATTATAAATCAGCTTCTGTCAGATTTACTGAAATACTCAGCAAGTATGAAGTCGCTTTCATTTTGTAGACCTTAAAATTCTCTTAATCATAACTATCTATCTTTTACATGCTTCAAAAATTGAAAACCAGTAACATAATTAAGAAACACTGTGAGACTTTTGTACTGTTAAAACACCCATGCATCTGGTTTCATGACTTTTGAAATAAATAGCATGTTCACAGATACAACTACAATTAAATGCAAATGTATTTTATTTTTTTAATTGCCTGAAACTATATTATAGCACATCTAAAATTGCTGTAAAAAAGTGCCTTATTTTTTGTAAACCTCGAACTTTGCGAAATTATATAGATTTTTTGCCTTTAATTAGCACACTGCTAAAAATCACACCAGATTATGTTTTTATCATAGTTAACTTCCTATTACACATATCATTAGAAAATTTAATATAATATAAAGTAAGCATACAGCAAATGACTCTGAAGCTAGAAAAAACAGAAGGTTTTGGGTTCTAGCCCTGCAGTGGGTGCTTTGATTCATTTACCTGTGCTTACATTGCACTGCATCATAGGCTTGGGAAGCATTGCACTCCTCAAGTGTCATGCCATGATAAACGTAAAGTCCTGTCTGTTTGAAATGGGAGCAGTTTAGTTAGATGTTAAATATCTCATGGCATGGATCAGAAAAGCAGAAAACTGTAAGGGAATTTACTCAATCTCTGAACCATATTGCAAATGTACAGTGTGAATAGCACATTGATTTGCTGCTGTAAACAAGCCGCATGTATAGTGGGAATCAGGACAACAAACAACCTAACTAAACATGCAGGCAGGCAATTACCAAAGCCCATTCTGAGTCATTCATTCACTCATTCATTCATTCATTCATTCATTCATTCATTCATCCATCCTTTCATTCATTTTCTAAATTGCCCTAATGATGTACATGGTAGTAGCAAACCAAATAGAACAGACCAGTCTTAGCAAGCCTAGCAGCAGTCTTCAACTCATTGTGTGGAATCTCCAGGTTTTCCTGAGCAAAGCTGACAGATATGATCACTCAGACACATATTGGGTCTGCCCAAGAATCTCCACCTAATGGGTCAGGCCTGGAACACCCCCCAGGAGACACTGTCAGGGTAGCCACACCAGGTGATTAAACCACATCACCTATAGGAGTGGACTGCTGAGCTCCTTACCTTATAGTAGACAGTAAGCATACATACCCCGTAAAAGAAACTAAATTCTGCTGACTGTATGGATAATGTCAGCCTTCCAATTATTAACCAAAGCTCATGGCCATAGATAAGAAAAGAATGCAAGTTGTCTTTTTAATTGAGAGCTTTGTCATCAGTATAATGTCTTCAGTACTGCTGTCACTGCACCCATCCACTATTATTCTGCCTCCTGTTCCACTCTACCTTCACTCATGAACATGATCCAATAGCAATTAAATCCCTTCTACTGAGGAATCCATTTCCCCCTCACCTACTGGGAGCAATCTGATCATTTCTGGCATACAATCATGACCCCTGAATTCTGGGTGCTGATTTTAATCCTAGCTGCTTTAAACTCTGCATTGAATCACTTCAATTATGCTGAAGATTTCAGTTATCATTCCGAGTTACAGAATAAATTCTTGTTTCATTTAAAAAAAATACTGCCATCTAAACATCAAATACCATCATCTTTGGGCTATTAGCAACAGTAAACAGTAAGAGGTGGCATTTGGGAGAACTAGGGATTTACAGTAATGGGGAATTGCTTTTCACTAGAAATAAATGACATTTTTCTTGAAGGTGTATTATGAGCATGTTAGGGGCAGCAGTGTGATATTTTGTGTCCTTTTGTATTGTCTGCCTTATGTTCCTGAATAGATAACATGTTGATGTCTAAATTATTTCATGTTCATAAAATTCCAGTGATGCAGAATGTGGTGCTATGTAATGCCAAGCTAAAGAAAACAGTTGGAATGTAATTTATCCATGGCTTAAGAATATGTGACTTTTGTCTTTCTGAATATAAAAGAACAAGGAATGTCTTTAGAAGTGTGTTAGACCTATAGACTTGTCTTCTCTTCTGAATGCAACAGAAAATATGAAAGAGAATGAGCAGTCTTTCTTTTGAGATGCAAGTGATGCAATTGTCTATGGACTTAATGGCCTGCATATCATTAACTCATTCACTCCAATGGTACTCAGGAAGTTTACACAGTGACTTCCAGTGGGCGGTGCCTAACCCTTTTGACAGAATCAAATTATTTTGGCTTTTTCCCGGTTAGGGGTCGCCACAGCGGAACTCCAGTCTGCTAATGATTGGTAGTTGATTTTTACATGCCGAGTTACCAGCCCTGACGCACAACCTTCAATGAAGGTACGCCCATTCATGCATGTCCCCCACGCAGAAGACGCTTTAGCTGAGAATCAAACCGGACAGTGTCTTACTGTGAGGCAACAACGCTTTGTCCTCATATTTCAAACAAATGTTGATATCTCTGGCACCATAGGGATTATGAAAGAAGTATTAATGGCAAACTGTTCAGCACAAACTATCTTTACAGTGGTACTATTCTTTAGATTCTAAGTCTTAAACCCAATTTTTTAAGTCACAGTAAACACAGTAACTATTACATTTGTAATATTTTGTAAACAACTTACAATATTTCATCACTCTCTCAAGTAACACACATCCTGTCAGCAGTATATTATTCATCAGGCTGAGATCTTTGATTTGTGGCCAAGTAGTTCTGTCTGTGTTACCTGATTGTTGAGATATTTAGAAAAATGTGAAAATTATATCTATATAAAGTAAATGTGGAAATTATATCTATATAAAGTAATATCATAAACGTAACACTTAATATATATCATAAAAGTAACACTTAATATCTATTACCTGCACTAGACAGAGGTCAAATATTAATGCAGTTGAGTTTGCTATTGTGTAAGCTTTAAGACAACATCTTTTAAAACCTCATACATAGCATGGTTTTTGAATTATCGATGCAAACATGAACAAGAAATATTTTCCACCTAGAGGTGTCAGTAGGAATTAGCTGCAGATGCACCTGGAGGTGTCACTTGGATGTAATGACTAAGCCACACTGGGGTGGATTCAAGAGAAAGAAGCAGACCTAGATATGTACTGGCTATTTATGAAAAGAAAAACCCGTCTAACTTTTTGTTTTTTCCAGTGGCAGGAAGGTGATGCCATGTGAAGAACACAGTGGGTTGAGGAAGAAACACTCTATATAAATGAGACTGCTATGCTGTGTTAAGAATTTGATGCTGTCTTATTTGTTTGGACCCCTCTGTGAAAACTAGATATTAATTTGTCTCACTTATGACATATTTTGGGCACTATTTTTATACTAAGATAGAACTATGAAACCTAGGAATCTGGATTTTAAATGGACAATCCCAGAGTCTAATATTCTGACCTAAAGAAAATTTACCTGATACCTCCCAGTTATCACCACCCACTTACTACATCATCATCAACCCTACTGTTGGTTTCAGATTACTGTATGTAGCCTAGTTTTCATTCCCTCTGGTGAACACAATTAACAATATTTAGTTCCCATAAAAGCTTTCATTCCCCAATCACTGGGAAACAATGGGTCTATATTAGTTCACTGAAATATAATTTCAGTGAACAGTTATTCATCGACCCCTTTTCAGTGAAAATTGCTTTAGTGATTTGCTGAATTTATCAGGGGCAAAGAAGTAGTTGGCCAACTACAGAACCTTGCCCTTTTCTTCATTGTAGTGCAATTTTGGAGTTGGTATATATAGTTAGGGGGGTGTGGGGGGGGGGTGAATCCCCCCACTTGAGTGGGTTTCATTCAGTTAGATGTTGGTTCATTGTGCTGCGGGCAAGTATTTCCTTGCCCTTGGTAAATTCAGTGAATCGCTGAAATGATTTTCGCTGAATAGGGGTCAATGAATAAGTATTCGCCAAAAACTAATATAGACCCAAAACAATAAGGGTATTACATTTTTGTGTGTGTTTGTGGTGGGGGTGGTTAGGCAAGACTCTCAGTGTTTACTTTTTATGATCTCGTCAAATGATTTTCTTAATTGTGCTGCTCTTTATTTCATCTATTCATTCTGCATAGCATAACTTCGAGCAGTATAATCAAAAAGAGTACAGTTTAGTGAATTCATACTAAACCTTGACATATTCCAATTACTCTGTAGTAAAGCAATCTCAGAATTAATATGTATAACTATCACAGGTTGCCTTACTGTACAGCCCCCACTGTAACTGCAAATTTCGGGCTTCATTATTTAAAATAAATTCATTGCTTGTGTCACGCATATGTTTTTTTTTTTTTTTTTTTTACAGCAGGTCAGAAAACCATTACACTTGGCTAGTATTCAGAGATCAAAAAACAAAACATGAAAAAAGAAGACTGATTTTACTACTGTTCAAAACTTGTATCATTCTGATGCTTCTACAGAGCATGTGGCAGTGATGCGTAACACGATAGCACTTGACTAGCATTCAGAAATCCACACAAAATAAAATATGAAATGAAATGATCAGAAAACCTGTTAACTAATGGTTTTGCTTTGCATTGCTCATATGCTTTCTTGCAAGTGAGGTCATAACATTCCAGAAAGGCTACTTTTCTTTGAGGATAAAAAGCACAGGTGAAGCTAATGAATGAATCATCCAGAGCTGTTGTGAGTACAACTGCAGTTTGAGATGGAATTTGACTAACACCATTGAAACTTCCTGTAAGCACCCCTCCCCCAACCCCCCCCCCCCCCCCCCCACAGCTAATGCTGGGGCAGGCTAAGAATGCTTTACTGAAAATGTAAACAAAGACCAGAATCAAATCAAAAAACCTCTGGGACTGTCCCTTTAAGTTTCTGAGTATGCATTCTATTTTAATTTGTTTCTCTGTATGTACCAACCTGTCTGTATTTTAATCTGTATTTGTACTTTCTTTCTTTAAGTAAATTCATTCATTTATTCACTTCTAAGCTCTTATTGTTAATGTTCATTATAGATATAGATATAGATAAAGATAGAGATATAAATGGAGGAGTTAGCTACAAGTCTGTGAAAGACAAAATATTGAAAACACAACAAAAGAAGAAAAAAAGTCTTTGCAGGGGGAAGCCCCCTCTCCACACCCCCTGGTACTTATGTATATTAACTTTGAGATCACACAACACAAGGGAAAAGGGAACATTCTTACTCCTTGTTGTACCACAACCTCCCACAAAGTAATGTTGGCATTCTGTGACCAAAGCATTATTCAAGTGGTTACGCCAGCATTTTAACTGCTATTTATCTAAGAACATAGAAATCCTTATTTACACTATTGGTGAATAAGCTGTATGGCACACATCTGCTATTAGACCACTTAGGCCTCCTATCAGTAAAATAGATTAATTCTTATTTATATTTGCCTTTGTTAAGAGCAGCCAGTTAGTTGGGTGCCTCTGGCCCTAATGTAGAGCAGTGGCTGTGCTACCATGCTGGGATGAAGCTGTGTAGAATCAAATAATTCTGCCAGCCTTCTCTGGGGTCTTTGTGTGTATGTTTGACAATATCACTTTGTGGGAAATGCAATTGCTATGGACAAAAGGTACTGGAAGGCACTGTTTCACAGACAGATTGTTGAAGCAAGGCATTGGGTACTTGGCCAAAGATTTGTAAGTGACCTGTGTGCAGTCCACTGGGTGTGGATGTTGGAAGCCCATACCCATAACAGTACTGCATATTCCCTTTATGCTGTTAGACCAGATTATATATTGTGAAATATGGTGGAGTGTCAATTGTTGGAGGAGTTTCAATATGTGTCATGGATAGCATTGTGACATGGCATATTCTTCTGGATGCCACATTTGAACTGCTAGATGTTCAAATCATCATAAACAAGATTCATTGTCACTTTATGTGTGCTATAGAGTGTTGTTGTATGCCCCCTTCACAGCATGATAACTATGATAATGCATTATCTGCAATTCCTATTAAACCCAACATCTTTCTACTGGAGCACCACAACTATCCTCCAATAAATTGTCTGACCTATGCTATCAATGATGGGAATGCTCAATGTCTCCTTGACATTATACATGACAACTCTATTTTACAAATAGATAACCATCTTATTAGGAGACTCCAATATCCTTTAACTGGTCATCATAAATATGTTCACTTTTAGCACATCTTCATATGTATCATCCTGCCTCATTAAATCTGTCCATAACTTAGCAACATTTTTATTTAAAACTAGTAGCACTTACCTTGCAAATACCACTGTGGTTAGTAACTTCTGAAAAGCAAACCTTCTTCATTTACATGATGACCTAATACAATTTTTCTGTAACTTTCATTTGATGGATCACATTGCTAAAGCCACTACATATGCATCTGACTTCTACTCTGATTTAAACAGTTATATTTTGATAAGGTAGTCCATATCTGAACTAATTGTAATGAGCAATTTAAAGAATGCTCATACATAAATATTATTTAACAAGAGAAAGAATTTGTTTAATAGTTATAACAGGTCTCATTTAATTACCTTAAATGTACACTTAAGCAAACCAGTAAAGAGCTTAAGAGAACCATTAGTAAGCTGAGAATTAACTTAAAATGACCACTAAAACCCAAACAATAACTATGTCTTTCTTTAATTATATCAGAAAGTTAAGAATGTTTACCCAACAATATTCTGAGCTAGCCCACAGCCACAGCTGTTCCACAGATTCCACATCTCAGCCATCTAAAAAATAAGAAGCACTTCATCCATGGGTATTGATAATATACCCAGTTGCCTGATTAACAGTGCCAAATATGGCCTATCTCAACACCTGCTTAACTTCCTTACTCTAAGTCTCTCTGATGGTTACATTTCTGAAGGCTGGAAACAGCCATTAATGTCATTACAGAAAAGTGGCTCAACTATGGACCCTTGCAACTATAGAATTGTTATTCTTCTAAGCCTTATATGTAAAGCTGTTGGACTTATTATCACAAACCTCATTAATCTAGACATTGAAAATCTCTTAACCATGGATGTTCATCCATTTGGTTTTGTCAAATTAGGTCTTGTTTCTTTATCCTCATTAATATCTTTGTAAGAGTAATAGAAGCAGTGGATAATGGCTACACAGTACATACATGACTGGACCTGGTCAAGTTCTTTAACACTATCCTTCAAGCAGACATTATTTACAGACTTTTAAATCTGAGAATAAATCCTTTTGTTATGTGATGAATAGGTAACTGGTTGTCTGACATAACTCAAGCGGTTATAGTCACAGGTGTCATTTCTGAAAGCAAAACATTTACCAGTGATATAGCACAGGGCTTAGAATGGTGCTCCCCCCTCTCAAGATATATATATATATATATATATATATATATATATATATATATATATATATATATATATATATATATATATATATATATATATATATATATATATTGGAAAGAAGTAGGTTAAAAAATTAAAAAAGACAGCTGGATGCACAAGTTCCAGGATAAAAAAGTGCCAAATCCTAGCAGGTGCACTGGTGCAAGGACTAGAAAAACTGACAGTATTGAATCCTCAAGACATGGAAACATTCCTGCAATGGGGTTAGACCAGGCTCTGGAAGAGGATGGACACCCTGTTGTAGAAGGAAGTAGTAGTCCACAAAAATCATAAAAATGCACAGGCCAAAAAGAGCCATAAAGATGATTGAGTGTGTGACAATAGGAGGTAATCCTAGCCATAGCACGTGAAGTAGGGCAGTAGATGTATGACTTGTACCAGCACTGCTAACTGGAATTTTGTAAATAATTATGTCATTTTTATATCAAACTGGTTTGTACAGATACTTGTGCTGAAAATGGATTTGTAAGGGTTGCTTGTTTTAAAATGTATCAGCAGTGTACTCTGCTGAAAAGAAAAGAAACGTACATGTATTATTGTAACTGAATTAAGTGTATATGTTTTAATATTGGACACAGGAAATAAAGAACAAAGAATGTGCCCTAATTTTAGAAGAAAATGATCTAAGGGATAGACATATTAAGATCAATGAAAGAAATAGAGTACAGAAAGTCAGTAAAACCCAAAATGCTAGAAGTTTTATAAAACAAATGAACACAGTAATCGGGACTGTTCATAGAAATTCATGTGATATAACAGAAGTAAAGAGGACATATTACAGCTAAATTAATAACATATAAAGTCTTACCAGAAAAACACAGGGCAGTAAGAGAAAGGAAGGGAAGAAAGCAAATGCCATCATGGAAGTATCGAATAGAGAAAACTATAAAGCAATTAAGACAAGTGTCACTGTCAGAAGAATACACAAGAGGGAACAGGTCAACAAAAGTACTCAGAAGGATAGATATGATAAAAGCAATGTGCAATATCAGAACAGATCAGGAACTATCGTACACTATTGAAAATAATAAACTAAAGATATCAGCACAGACAGAAAAACTTAGAAGACATACAGATAAATATAAAGAAAAAGTACAAAATAAGCAATTTATTGATGACCCAAAAAAAGTTTTATAGAGAATTGGGAAAAAGGCAAAAATAATTGAAACACAACCAAAAAAGAAGAAATAGGCATAGTGCGGAGAAGTATCTATGAAGATCCCATGGAACATAACAAAGATGCTAAATGGATAGCAGAAGTAAAAGAAGGAATAAGAAGTTCAAATGTACAGGATATGGAATGGAATGAAGTAATGGCCAGAGAAATTGAAACAAAATTAAGGAAAGCCCCTAAATGGAAACCCCCAGGCCCATATGCAGTACCTAACTTCTGGCTAAAAGTATTAACATCTTTACATGAAGATTTAGCCATGAGTAAGGACTAATTATATGTGCACACTGAACAGATGCCAGACTGGTTAACAACAGGAAAAATGATACTCCTCCTTAAAAGCGAACCTGCAAGCTATTCTAAAAGCTATAGACCACCAACTTGCCTTCCAATGATGTATAAACTATACACTGGAATTAAAATTGATATAGTTTGTAGTCATTTAAAAGAAAACTCAATCAAGTTAATAGAAGAAAAGGGGGACAAAAGAAAGCCATATGAAACAGAGGATCATCTGTTGTTAAATAAAGTCATAACAGAGAACTGTTAAAAGGGGAAGAATCTAAGAATGGCATTGATAGATTATAAAAAAGCATTTGACAGCATCCCACATTCATGGATAAAACAGTTCTTACAACTGTATCAGATCCACCCTACACTGATCAATTACATTACAGTAACCACAAAACAGTAGCAAATCACTTTGCAGTTAAGCCATGATAAAGGGCAAATTATTATTCCTGGGATAAAAATTCTAAGGGGGATATTTTAGGGTGAGTCTTTATCACTGATGCTCTATTGTCTTGTCCTTAACCCATTAAGCTGTCATCTTAACAGATTATGTCATGGCTATAGTCTGGTTTGCAGAAAACAATGAAGTGTAAAGAATTTTCATCTTCTTTTTGTGGATGATTTAAAACTATATAGTTCAGCAGATGAGGAACTGAAAGCACAACTAAAAGTGGTCAAAACTTTCTCAGATGATATAAGAATGTCATTTGGTCTTAATAAATGTGGAAAAGCAATGTTTAAAGCAGGAAAGCTTCAGCACCAAATATATATATATATATATATATATATATATATATATATATATATATATATATATATATATATATATATCAGTCTAGGACAGGAATGTGATATAAAAGAATCTGAGCAAGAGTGAGAGTATAAATATTTGGAAATTGAGGAAGGATCAACAATAAAACATGAACACGTGAATAAAACTTAGCAAGGAATATTTTAGAAGACTAAAATTAAAAGTGAAAATAGTTCTGACATCTAGGAACAAAGTCCATGCTATAAACCAATTTGTTCTTCCTATTTTAACTTACAGTTTTGGAGTAATTGACTGGCCCCAAAAGGTATTGGATCAGTTGAATAGGAAAAGAAGAAAAATACTTTATGCTTATCACATAAGCTATAAAAATCAGTGTACACCAAGATTATATATTCCCAGTTCTGAAAGAGGTATGGGCCTCCTTGAAATTGATTACATGTATAGGTCCACAATTGTAGGACTGCATACATATTTGCTGACCTCACAAGATCCAAAGTGAAAGTTTTAAAACATGAGGGGAATAAGTCTAAGATGACTTCCCTGCTTACTTTAGCAGAAGCATATTAGTGTCAAGCAGGAATGACATCAAGGAGATAAAAATTAGGCAGCAACTGAATGTGCCAAAAAATGAAAGAGAAATATAAGGCGAAGGGCCAGATGAGAAGGCAAGAAATATGGAAAATGAATAAATATAGTTGAAAGTACAGAAAACTCTTGGAACAACCTCGTGTCTATCAGGACTGAATGCAGGAATGGTTAAGGAGAGGTGAATTTAAAGCAAAAGATGAAAGGTTAATATTGGTGGCCCAGGATAGTGGACTATGTACATGTTGGTTTATAAAGTCCATTGAACATGTGGGAGAAACAGACAAACGCAGGTTTTGTAAAATGGAATTGGAAACAGTTGCAGATCTTGCTGATGAGTGTGATACACTAATGGCAGAAGGATGGTATACTGAAAGGCATAGTAATTTGGCAAACCTGTTGCACTGGGAATTGCGCAAATATTATAGTATTGAAGTAGCTGAGAAGCATTGGAAACATGAGCTGTAAAGCATTTTAGAAAATTATGAAGTTTATATCACATGGGATCATCTGTTACCAAAAGTTCAAAAATAGATGCGAGAAAGCATAGTAGTCCATGAAAAGAAGACAAAAGTAGCATTGATCATTGAAACTGCTACACCCAGTGACTATAGTGTCTTATGTACAGAGCGACACAAAGTCATAAAATACAAGGGTTAATAGGCAGAAATGAGGGCAATGTGGAAGAAGGATATGCAGACAATTCTAATAGTAGTAGGAGCAATGGGTCTTATAAAAAAGAATTTACAATTGTACTTAGATATGTTACCAATACATGTAACTCTGTAGGAATTACAGAAGGAGTCAGTTCTGGACACATTGTGGATGAGGCGAAGAGCACTTCTGGCTAACATCAGATACTGAAACAATACTCATTTCATGAACTTTAATAGTACTTTGACTTGGGAATGGATTGATTCTCATCATGGCATTAGAAACCCAAAATGCTTGGAAAAATTAAACAGCCAGGGAGCTACCAGATGTACTCAGACAGCAAAAGCATGATTTCAGCAGTCTGAGTACTTGCCCTGTAATATTTCTGGGTTGTGATAATGTGTGTTTGTACCCTGGTTCAGTTTGATTGTGTAGATTTCTCATGGGTGTCATGAGCCAGAGATTGAGGGCATATCCTGCATCAACTAAATGATGGCCCTGTGGAAGTCACTCCTCACAAACAAGTGATAAATGTGTTCCATATGTGTGATTTGTGAAAAACTTCCTGTGTACCTTGCACATTCCAGACCATCTGGCAGTCGATGGAGTGATACCCTTTGCAGCTCATATACCTTCTTCCCAGTTCTTCAGAGAGGGCCTTCATTTCAGTGTGGGTATAATCAATGGCCTCCATTATCTCAGTGAAATAGGCTATATCACAGAACTCCTACATGATGTTTGCTCGAACATTTGGGATAGGTTTGATCAGCATATCCTGCCCCACATGATGCATCATGGGATCATGGTGTTGACGGAGTACTGAGTATTCTTGAAGCCGAGGTCTGAGATACCCACACTATGTCCCCATTAGGTCACTGAAAGGTCTCTGTAGCTAATACACTTAAAGCCACACATATCTTTGTATCCACTAGGAATTGGTACTCCATGACTCCCATGGGGCTGCAGATGAGACCAAAACAATTCCATGATTTCCTGCATAATGGTCTTGTCCACAAGGTAGTAGTCCACTATCTTGGTGAAGAGGAGGGCATGAAATATTAGGAAAGGTCAGATGATTCTGTGTTTCCAGAGGCAGCACCTAGCACTGTTGGGCAAAGTAGCTACAATAAGAGCATCTTGCTGATACATAATTAGAGTGGCAGTAGCAACCCCAAGGAAATTTGCATGATTTAGTCCCTCTCAACATGGGAATGTGGATGAGTTCAAATTTAAGGTGAGTGCAGAATTACTGTTCTTTAGTTAAATATTTCTGGATTATGCCACCATGTTTCTTTTTTAGCATATTATCATATGCAGTGCTTAATTATGTAGTCATTATCATATAGCACAGCCAACCACAAAATCTGCTCTAGCCAAGTTGAGTAGCTAGGTTATCTGAATCGCACCCATCCTGCCCATGTCTTCTCATCATGCAAATTCACTTAGCACAATGCAGCAAACATTTTAATCTGGTGCTATCTCTTGTTTTCAGTGGTTTGGAACACTGCTGTTTTCTAAGATGAGTTTAATTCAAGAATGGGCAAAGTGTATTCTAATTTAGGGATTAGAACTTTGATTACTATGGCTTTTTTTCCATTCTGTGGACAGGCAGTAAGAAATTTGTAGGAAAATCTGAGTCAGTTTAATACTTTCTTTGCTCATTTGATACATGTACATTTATGGATATAGTGGCAATTGAAATGCTGCGACATTAACACCACTAAGGTTGACACATTAACATTGACAAACAAGTGTTGATAGCTTCTGTGTATGCTCTGAGGCTATTCCACAGACCATGCAAATTGTTGAACAGTGTTTTGCAGGGGGACATGCACTCAGCCCCCCATGTGGGGGCGCACCCTGCTAATTATTTACTCCAACTCCAAGATCACACAATCCCAGAGGAAGGGCATAATTCCTAACCCTGGGGAATGTCCAGTCTTTATCAACCATATGTTTTGTTGACCAAAGTGTAATAATCAGAACAAGTAAACAGCATACACACACACACACACACACACACACACACACACACACACACACACACACACACACACACACACACATTTATAGATGCATGCCCATATATCAAACATTGATGACAAATGATCGGATACAACTTATCAGTAACCAGCCATTCAAAAAATATCTAAAACATCTTTTTTTGCATGGGTAAAACTCCCCTGTACCCCCCACATCCCCTGTTAATAAAGTATACCAACTCTGAGTTCATACAACAGTGGAGAAAGGGCAAATGCCCCCATCTTCTCTGTGCCATGATCTTACATAGAAAAAAAGCCAGTACATGTAATAAGCTGATTTTCAATCAGCTGTGACAGCCTTTTTTTCTGATCAAGAAGATCTTCAAGATGAACATTCAACCACTTCTCAGAGTATTAAATATAAACACATACACACATATATACACACACCTGGCAGTGGTGCTCAGCTGAGGTAAATTATTACCGGTGCCAGAAAGTCTGTTCCTCAATTTTTCCCTTAGAATGTGCTTGTTCATTCACTTCTTGCACTTCAATTACCTTAATTGACTAGCACTTTAACAGGCTTTTGTAGCATTTATTGTAGCACACTTAGGTGCTATCAGCACTAGCTGTTCCTACGCAGTAACAGCACCAGTGCTTATTAGTTATGACCACCCCTCTTAGGGCAATTTCCTGTACTTTCTCCTGCTAACCTGGTGCACTTGGGCATTCTGAGACAGTGTGGGAACTGTCTAATGCACACAGACAACCCTCTCCTCTTACCTCCCAACACTCATACATGTGAGAGATGCACTTATATCACCAAACTGGAAGCAGTGTATGCTCCAACCATAACTGGACTAGCTGGTCAAGAGGAGTAGGTCAACACCTACAACTCACTACATAGAGCACACAGCTCTCCAAAACACCAACCATCACAACCCACACATAGAAACATAAGCCATACACCTACCCTCGCAGAGGCTGTCAATAAAAATGTACCCAAACAACAGAGACCCCCCCCCGAGACAGAAATGCACTCAACCACTACAGCACAACACCAACACCAGAACACATAACTCACCACCACAATGTGCTCCTCAACCTAAGCCCTTAAGGTAAAACACTTTGCCCAATGTACTAATCATAGGAGACTCAATTGTGAGGCACACTGATGTCCCACTCACTAGGTTGAACAAGGAGAAGGTTACAGTCAGTTGTCTATCAGGAGACAAGATCCACCAGATAACACATGCATTCAGGGCACTCCACAACAAGTACAAATATGACTCAGTCATTGTCCATGTGGGTGTGAATGACCTGAGATGTACCTCCCTGGACTACATGAAAAGAGATGTGATGAAACTCTCAGATTATGTGACCCAGGCAGGTATGACCCTAGCCCTGAGCAGTATTCTACCATCACCCAGAATGATACCATGGTATGAGCAGAAAATTATTGACTTCAACAAATGACTAACTTTTGGTCTCATTCTAAGGGGATATAGTATCTGTCTGCCTGGGACAACATGATAGACCTCGATACTTTGCCAAGCATTATAATATAAAGCAATTTAGCTATGAAAAATATGATTGGATTAAAAAGGACCTATATAAAAAACAAAGATCCAATATATAATATATAATTGGTTCCGATAGCTTAATTATTAAGATTCATCCAGTTTGTTCCCAAAGCAAAAATTGTAATCATCTATCTATGGATTTAATATGTTCAATATAACAAAACAACCACGAATGAAAAGAATTATATGGAAAGGGAGAGTTCTATATTGAGAGTTAACTTAGTTTTTCATCAAATATTCAGAAGAGCCAGAAGCACAATTAAAGTCCAACTAATCCGTAAGGGAAATAGAATCAACCTCACTTTATAGCCAAATTTGTATCACAAAAAAGTTAAGAGGCCAATAATTAGAATGCCAAAACAGCAAATACTTAAGCCCAGATAATCCTGAATGTTAAGTCCCAGATAACAATTTGGAATGTCCAAACATGATCATCTTGGCTGCTATCAATTAAAAAATTGTAGTTAAAATGTCCTGTTTCCATTTGTAGATAGAAATGATGTCCCAATGTTTAACTAAAGATCCAGTAATCACTTTACATTATGTTGCTTTTTTAGGGCTTAGTTATTAATAACATGGGAAGCTGTTCAGTTGCCAATGCTTTGGAATTACTTATTCTGTGTGGGTCCTTGGATATTCAAGTGAGGTTTTCATAGTCTATAAATACAATTGGATTTCGTTAGTCAACACTAATTTTACTAAGTGTTAATAGATACTTCTTTATGGTCTGAACATGAGCTCTACATGATCTTTATATTCAGAATTGGTATGATATTTTAATTTTGCATTGAAATTTTACTGATTGTTGGCCTCAACTCCCCATTTTTGACTATTTATGAAATTTGCTCATAATTGTTATGTGGTCTATGAACCCAGGATTTAAACTATACCCAGTTCTACAGGAACTCATGTTGAATGCTGGTCTGACATAGACAATTAACATCAAACTAAATAAACCAAAGAGCAGAATGAAGAGGCACACTCAATTAATAATGTAAGCGCTTTTACGTTTTCAACAAAAACTTCTTCAGACATTACATTTAAAACACAATTAGTACATTTAAATACAAAATACATAACCAATCAGAATAGGTTTAGACATAATTCTTATTTTAAAAGACAGTAAAATTAAAACAAACAAAACAAACAAACAACACCACCACCTTCTTAACTAAAAATATGTTAAACTACCCTACTATATATGTAAAAACTAGTGTATTTACAAACATGAGTGTAAAAATAAAAAACTGAAAATAAATATATATATTACATATAAGATTTTATAAACAAGTTTTTTAACGTTTAACTTTAGTTTTTTAGAATACTACTGATGACACATCCTTCATAAACCTGGTAAATTATAGGCATTAAGCCCTATTTTGCAGAGCTAACTTAACAAGATAGGTTTCAAAGCATCAGGCCACCTCTAACATCTCTGCACTTCTATAACTACTATAAAAACTTTAAACCTGTAGTTTAATTGGGCATTGGCATTGCTTGTGCTTTGCATTTTCCATTTTCCCTTTCTTTTAAAGTGTTCGTATGCAGGTCTACAAATTTTCACTTCCTCTCAGTTTTGTTTTGCACAGGTTATGGCCTACTGGGAACACCTTTCATTTTTTACACTTTTGAATTCAAGAGACTGGCTAGTGTATGTTTCTAGCACGAGGTTATCCAGAATTTTTGATTAATGAGATCATTGACGACGTCGTTGTTGCCAACCGCCTTGTTTTACATTCCACTGTTGAATGAATAAGTGGTCCTATCAAATAATACAGTTGATTTATTTATTTACCTCTAAATTTAACATCCTGTACATTTCAAGATCAAGTAGTGAACGAGTGAACGAATTACCCTTTATTTATAACTACTTTAGACAATTAACATATTCGAATGAATAATGGACAATAATTTTCATGTCTGGATGAGGTGGCAGAGACAAAGTCGGTCACCCTTTATTTAAGCATATAAAGTAACAATTTGTTTATTACCACAAATAGTGGGCCTTATTGAATATATAAATGATAGATGGCTGAGACATAGGTCGGCCACAGCTGATTTTCATTATTAATAGGTTTAACTTGGGTTCTATAGACCTTGAAGGTGTTTGGGTTATTTGCTACTTTTTCCCAACTTAAGGGCTGTTGGGGGCAACACTTGGTGAATTATTATTAAAATTTTCTTGCATCATGTTTTGCTCATTATCAGAGTTCTATTGAGTGGACAGTCTGGTTTAAGTCAATATGCATGACCTATTCACTTTGAAGGTTATTCATTTATTTGATTACTTATTTATATTAGTTGGCTCAACAACAGTATTATTTAAACTATTGGTATATCCTGTTCTATTTGACATTATGGATCTCATTTGGATATTGCAAGGCCTATCAGCTGATAGAGACAATTTAGAGGTTTTTGGTTTTCAACCATTCAATTCTACCAATCCTACCCTTGAAAAAGAAGACCCCAAATACCTTTGTCGGTTACTATTTCAAAAGTTGACTAAAAACATGACGACACTCAGGGCCAGCATTTGGCACCTGAAACTATTTAAAGCTTATAAGCTTAAGGATATTACACCATGAGGTTTATGAGTCAGTATTCAACCGCTGGTGGGTCAAATTGATGACCAACATTCTCAAGAATGGGCCCAAGCACAACATAAAGCATCCATGTTTTTTGTGGATATCTTGATTGCTTATTATGAAAGAATGATAGAGAAATATATAGGGGAGGTCACTGTCAGTTGTTAAGAGGCTAAGGTATATGAGAGAAAGCTTTTTTAGCAGCTATCTAACCAATTTGGCTAGAGATTTATCAACATTAGAGGAACAGCTTGTTAAAAAGAAAACCCAAAAATTCCAAAGGGACACTATAGATTATGAAAAGGGGAAACCCTTTGTTAATCAAAAAAGTGTACGTTTTTCTGACTCGGGTTACAAAACAACTAATAGAAAAAAGAGACCAAGATAAATACTCAGAAAAACAGTGCAGACATATAGTGGCACTTCTGAGGAGGATTCCTCCTCTGCCACTGACTTAGACTCCCTTTCCACCCAAGAATCTCCACTAGCCAAATGAAAACCTCATGCAGACCCTTTAGGCACAAGAAATGTAGTGGGGGTAGGAAACACAGAAAAAATTACACACAACATTCAACAATTACTAGAGGAGATTGTATCGCATTAAACAATGTACATAATATTTCTTCACACCAACTGTCTGATGTACAAATTAAAGTATTGAACAAGGGTTTAAACTTTGTACCAACTTTTGTGGTGCCTGAACATGTTTTGGTTAATGAATTGAATGACTTCTGTAGACTACTTAATTTGAAAATATTTTTTTCAGATACAACTAATACTCAAAGATCTACTGGGTTCCAATTTGGGAAATCCAATTTTCAGCCCCCCATGGACAAGTATGTTGCTATTTTCAAGGAATGTGTCCTCAAAGATTTACATTTTCTCATGAATATCAGGTGATCAGATGTAATTTAACCAAAGTGGAACAACAAGCCCTACAGGACCTTAGTTCCAATCATGATATAGTCATTTTACCAGCTGACAAGGGGGGTGGTATTGTGGTGATGGATTGGGACATGTGCCAGGTGGAGGCTGAAAAACAACTGTCCGATCCCCGCTTTTACATACATATGGTTGTGGATCCAACTCCTAATTTTAAAAAAGAAATAGATTCCTTTCTAGACCTAACCACAGAGTAAGGCATAATTAATCAGAAGACCTGCAGACAACTTAAAGTGTCAGATCCCTTACCCCAATATTTATACTTACTTCCAAAGATACACAAATATTCCACCTGTCCTCCGGGATGACCTATTGTGTCAGGGAGGGGATCCTTAACTGAACCTTTATCTGCCTTCCTCACTGAATACCTGCAACCTTTATTATCTATGGTTAGGTCTAGGATAAAAGATACTACGCAATTTCTTAACATCATTCAGGATGCACAATTGGAACCAGACTGGTATTTATGTACACTTGATGTCACTTCTCTATATACTAATATACCACATTGGGCCGGATTACAGGCCATTCAATATTGGCTTGAAAAATCACAACTATACACTCCTGGGTTCAACACACTCCTTATATCTCTAACTGAACATGTGCTGACAAATAATGTGTTTTATTTCCATGGCAAATCATATTGGCAGGTTCGTGGTACAGCAATGGGAGCATCCTTTGCTCCTATTTATGCTGATTTGTTTATGGGTTTTTTGGAGGAACGGCTAATATATGATGACAGTTATAATCTTTTTCTTGAGCAGCTAGATATTTGGAGACGATATTTGGACGACTGTTGGATGGTGTGGCGGGGGGACCAGCTATATGTGCAAGAATTAATTCAATATCTTAATGAGAACAAATGGGGTATTCAGTTTACATTACACATTGAGTACCATCAAATTACATTTTTGGATGTTACCATAACTAGACAGGAAGATCACACTTTAGAGACACGGGTACATAGGAAATTTCCAGAATACAATACCCTATTACATGCCTCTAGTTATCACCCTTGCCACATCATCAACAACATTCCAAAATCACAATATCTATGCATTAAACATATATGTTCCTCCGAACAAACTCTCCAAGCCTGTCAACAGGATATAACTAATAGGCTGCTTACCAGAGGATATCATGAGGACTGCATTTCTCAAACAATAACTCAGGTGAATCAACTAGATAGATCTCAACTTTTAGAATACAAAGACAGAACTACTCAGGTTACCACACAGAATTCACAACCCATCAGGTTAGTTACTACCTTTGGGAATAACACCTACAGGTATAAAAACATTATTAATAATCACTGGGACATTTTGCTTGCCCATGATCAACTGAATGGATTACTTAATCCCAGGTGTTTATTTTCTTACCATACAGGTAGAACTATTAATTCACACTTAACTCATTATAAATGTTACAATCCACCTATCACCTTACAGAAAACTCTATTTGGTGATACATTATTAGGATGTGTTCCATGCGGTCATTGTAGTGCTTGTTCACACATACTTCAAACCAAGGAATTTACTAGCTATAACACATCCAAGATTTACCAAATAAGATGTTTTGGTAATTGCAGCAGTGATTGGATTATCTATTTGGTCAGCTGCTTCTGTTCCTCATTTTATGTTGGACAAACATCCAGACCTTACAGACACCAAATTAGTGAGCATTTAAGTGAAATTAGAAACAAAAGGATCTCTAACGCCCTTTACAAACACACTCTAACACATACAACTGCTAAATTCACCTTTACTATCATAGACAAAATACAGGTGAATAGGGCATCCAAAGCTGGATGGCACAATATATTAAATAATAAAGAATCTTCTTAGATAATCAGGCTAGCTGCTCTGTTTAAACCAGGCCTGAATGAGTTAAGCTAATTTTTGGTTTGGATTAACTGACTAACTGATGAATCACTCCAATTAAGCTATTAAGCCTTTCTTGCTAATCTGTGTGTATATAAGCAGTAATCAGGGTTTGCTCTAATGAATACATTTTGTTGCACTGAAGAAGGTTTGAATTTTCAGCTGAAACCAGTTTGTTGTAGATATTATATTATATATATTATATTATAAACCTCAGCTTTGGCCACAATAAACTTCTAAGAATTTTCATCTTTCCCTTGTGCTGGATTTCGTTTTGGACTTTTGGTTACAATGGTTTGATCCGTGCACTTAGTCTACCCTGCATATCTTTGGTTTAGTCTGCTGATTCCCTAGCAAACCTATGGCAAACTATCAGAACCGTTTGCTCAGAGCTTTCATTGTAGAGATACAGGAGAAGATTGTTAGGCCTTCCTTCCAGTTGTTTTAAGTGCAGCAATAGTCAAAATAAAAAATTAGTTTCAAAACACAAAACAAAAGTTAAACAAAATATGAAGCAATTTGAAATAAATAACACTGCAAAATTTAATATGTAAATTTATGAAATCAGAGAATATGTAATAATTATGAAATGATTAAAGGCTTACAACAACTGTGTCAAAATCGGATTCTACTGCACAACAAAAATCCATTGCACCCAAGTACTAAAAAGTAACAGAAATAATAAGAAGTCAGCAAATGAGGATATAGTTCAAATCAACTGGACGTATAAGAGAATTTAAGTACCTTTATCTGCTCTTTTTTTTTTCAAAAAAATACAGTATTTAAATTGATTTTAACTGTGTGGAAGGAATATTAACTGAACTGGAAGTTAGTCAGTGTTTGCTGAATTTTGTTATTTGCTAGTAATTACAGGTGTGGGGGTAGTCACATTCTTTGATTTCCTGTCCTTGCCTATTTAAGTGGTACAGTGTGAAATATTTTCTGTTTAAAAACCTCAGCTTTGGCCAGCTAAGAACTTGCTGTATTCAACTGGACGTATAAGAGAATTTAAGTATCTTTAGCTGCTCTTTTTTTTCAAAAAAATACAGTATTTAAATTGATTTTAACTGTGTGGAAGGAATATTAACTGAACTGGAAGTTAGTCAGTGTTTGCTGAATTTTGTTATTTGCTAGTAATTACAGGTGTGGGGGTAGTCACATTCTTTGATTTAATGTCCTTGCCTATTTAAGTGGTACAGTGTGAAATATTTTCTGCTTAAAACCCTCAGCTTTGGCCCGGCTAAGAACTTGCTGTATTCAACTGGACGTATAAGAGAATTTATGTACCTTTATCTGCTCTTTTTTTTCAAAAAAATACAGTATTTAAATTGATTTTAACTGTGTGGAAGGAATATTAACTGAACTGGAAGTTAGTCAGTGTTTGCTGAATTTTGTTATTTGCTAGTAATTACAGGTTTGGGGGTAGTCACATTCTTTGATTTCCTGTCCTTGCCTATTTAAGTGGTACAGTGTGAAATATTTTCTGCTTAAAAACCTCAGCTTTGGCCGGCTAAGAACTTGCTGTATTCAACTGGACGTATAAGAGAATTTAAGTACCTTTATCTGCTCTTTTTTTTTCAAAAAAATACAATATTTAAATTGATTTTAACTGTGTGGAAGGAATATTAACTGAACTGGAAGTTTTGACTCTGCTCTTCAGTTAGTCCCACGCACCCTCCCTGTTTTTGTTTTGGTGTTAATCTTAGTGGCCTTGCAACTGCCCGCCCCTCTTGTAAATTTGTGTTTGGATACTCCTTCTGGGCCCATCTCATTTGCTCACTCAACTGAGTGCAGTGAGATCATATTCTGATTTCAGGCACTCCTACTGTGTACAAAGAGAGCATCTGGGAAACAGAAAAAAAAAATGTAAGCTTGTTTCCTGCCTTTCCTGTTAAGTGGTATAGACTATTTGTAGGCTTCTGAGCCCCCAAGCCCTTCTGTTTTGGAGGGAAGCCTTCTAGCTTATTTTTTTTTTCTTATAACTAGCCAGTTTTCTAGTTTCAGCACTCAAATCTGTTTCTTTGATCTCAGCATTGTTCAGAAAAAAAAAATTCATCTGCTTTTACTGTACTTTTGTTTCTACCTACTTTTTTTACTTTTGCATCATCTTAAAAGTACTCAATTGTATTTATTACTGCTTGGTGTAATTCATTCTAAGCCTTTTGGTTTAAACACTTGGGCTTCGGACCAGTTGTTTTGCACTGAGAGGGTTTGTGGTCTGCACTGTAGTGGCAGAACAGGTAGCTTACATCCTTCTAGGTTGGGAACTGCTGATTGAGGGCTCAATGTCTGTTATTCTAAAAGTGTATTAATTCTGGTTTAAGCACTTGGGCTTTCAGGCCAGTTATTTTACATTAAAAGGGTTCGTGGTCTGCACTCTTGTGGGAGGAGAGGCTGAACTCTGCCCTTCTGAGCTGAGAATTTCTGGTTAAAGGCTTATAGTGCATGCATATCTGAACTGCTTCTTACTGAAGTTGGTGCACCTTGTTTGCTGTGGCATAGACTGGATTCGGGCCTGCTGGATCTAGCTTTGTTTGTGTAACTTGAGCACTAATCCAGGCATTCTCTAAAGTATTCAATTGTATTTATTACTGCTTGGTAGTAACTTGATTATAGTGTAGCTATCATTCTAAGTCTTTTGGATTAAGCACTTGGGCTTCAGACCAGTTGTTTTACATTAGGAAGGTTTGTGGCATGCACTGTGGTGGCAGGACAGGTAGCTTTCATCCTTCTAAGTTGGGAACTGCTGATTGAGAGTCCAGTGTCTGTTATTCTTAAAGTGTATTAGTTCTGGTTTAAGCACTTGGGCTTCAGGCCAGTTATTTTACATTAAGAAGGTTTGTGGTCTGCACTCTTGTGGGAGAAGAGGCTGGACTCTGCCCTTCTGAGCTGGGAATTTCTGGTTAAAGGTTTATAGTGCCTGAATATTTGAACTGTATCTTACTGAAATTGGTACACCTTGTTTGCTGTAGCATAGACTAGATCCAGGCCTGCTGAATCTAGCTTTGTTTATATGCTTGTTGTTTGTTTGCTTGTTATTTCTCTGGAACGCTAATTCCACCTAATTCACGGCTTCTCAGCGCTTCTGTGGATCACTAGTGAAATCTGCATTGCTTACTGTACTTATTTCCTTGTTTCACTTGAAAGTTACTGTTTGTCGTTTTTGCATTTAAGTTACCTGCAACACATTGCACTTAAGTTACCTGGCACTTGCTCACTAATGCAAAGTCAGCACTAAAAATTAAAAGCACTACACCCTCAATCCCCACTGGCCCTGGTTTTCAATTATTAAGGAATTCCCAATATTATTCTAGCATGTCCAAAGGTCAGTTGTCAATCTCCTTTCCAGTCCAGCTGGTGAATCTGGGAATCTTGAGGCAATGTTACAACTGCCTCATGTACACAGGCAACCCTCTCCTCCTCCCAACAAATTCCAACACATGTGAGAGATGCAACCATATAGTCAAACTGGAGGCTAAGCTCTCTCAACTCAGTACTGGCATAACCAGTCAGGAGGAGAAGGAAACCACACTCACTACAATTCCAGTCTCACATAGACCTACCACGACAGCAAACCAAACACATAATCACACAAAAACATACTCGGAGGCTCTAAATAAAGATCTGCCGAAGCAGCAGAGACCTCCAAAGCAGACACCCAAGCAGCCGCTACCCCAAAACAAAACACGTGCAACACATATCTCATAAAGCCAGTGTGCCGAACAGTCACAGCCCTTAAGACTAAACAACACACCTGATACACTTGTAATAGGTGACTCTATTGTCAGGCACACTGACGTCCCGCTCACCAGGCTGAACAAGGAGAGGGTCACGGTGAGCAGCCTGATGGGCGCTAGGATCCGCCACATAACACAAGCACTCAGGTCACTCCAAGGCAAGTACACATATGACTCAGTCATTGTCCATGCTGGTGTGAATGACCTGAGAGATACCTCCCTGGACTACATGAAAAGAGACATAAAGGAGCTCTCTGAGCATGTAGCCCAGGCCGGTATGACCCTGACCTTGAGTAGCATCTTACCCTCACAAAGAATGATGCCACAATATGAAGACAAGATGATCAATTTCAACAATTGGCTTAAGTACTGGTGTCATTCAAAAGGGATCCAATGCCTGTCAGCTTGGGATGATATGCTTGACAAGCCAGGATGCTTCGCTAGGGATGGCTTGCACCTGTCACCCCTGGGCTTTCGGATATTGGCAAAGGCTCTTGCTACCCCCATAGTGCCTTTTTTAGGCAAGGCTCAAAAGACAAACCCACATCCATAGGTATCACAAGGGATAAGAAACTAAGAGTAATGCTACTCAACGCCAGAAGTCTAAACCTCAAGATGCATGCACTCGAAACTCTCCTTAGCATGGAGAACATCGATATCTGTGCAGTAACAGAAACCTGGTTCAGGGCTCCCAAGAGCACCCCAGCACTACCAAGTTATACCTCATACCATGCTTTTCGGACCCAAAACTTGGACCGAACCACAAAAGGAGGGGGAGTATTGATATTCATCAAAGATACCTACACCTCCAGGTTGGTGGCAAAGCACGAAGCATCAGAGACTATCCATGTGCAACTAACAGTGGGTAAAACTGCCTTCCAGTTTATAGCCTGCTACAGACCACCCTCCCAAACCCAGGAACCCCACTCGGCCTTCCTGAGAACACTGGAAAATATGAAGGTCTCTCCAAACACCATTATATTGGGCGACTTCAACTACCCAAACATAGACTGGGAGCATTACTCTAGCTCCAACACCCTAGCCCAAAGGTTCCTAGAATTTATAAACTCAAATGCTATGGAACAACTTGTTACCACTCCCACAAGAGGGAAAACATACTGGACCTGATCATCACCAACATGGGGACTCTATGCTCCAGACCAGAAGTGTATCCCTCACTGGTAAGATCAGACCATAAACTAATCTCACTGGATATTCACATCCCGACCCCACCCCCTGCCCAGAAAACCACAGTGAAAAACTTCTCTAAAGCAAATTTTACACTCCTCAAAACTGAGGTGGAATCCTTCAAAGCCCCCTGGCCTGTGGAAAATATGGCCCAGACCACAGAATCCTTTATAAACGCATTCTATGAACACCTTCAGGAATGCATGGATCATGGAATCCCAAATAAAACCAAGACCCAATCCTCCAAAGGCAGATGACCTGTCTGGTGGACCCCAGCCATAAACAAACTATACAATAGAAGGAGGAAGCTACTAAATGATAGAGCAAAATCCCAAAAAGGGAAGGCATCACTGATCAGTATTAGCAAAAAACTACAGGCACACATAAAATTGTCTAAGGCCAGCTTCGAGAGAAAAATTGCACAGGACACTAAGGATAATCACAAAGCTTTCTTTAGTTATGTTAGGAACCTGGGTGGTAATTCCCAGATATGCTCAGAATTAGTCCAAAATGACAAAGAATACACCGAACCCACAGACAATGCCAATATCCTAGCTGACAGGTTCAGCGCAAACTTCTCCCCCCCTCCCCACCAAAAGGGCAAATATCTATCCCAGCAGAGTGCTGCCCCCCTGACATCTCAGATGCTCAGGTAAGAGCCGCCCTCTCCAAAGCAAAAAACACAGCATCAGTGGGACCAGACAGTGTCCCGGGCTGCGTCCTACATGAACTCCAAGAAGAGCTAAACTCAAACATAAAACTACTGTTCAATCTCAGCCTTACTACAGGATATGTGCCCAAAGAGTGGCATACAGCAACAGTGGTCCCTCTCCATAAAGGTGGTGCCTCAACGGATCCTGGAAACTATCGCCCCATAAGCCTGACTAGCTTGGTCTGCAAAGCTATGGAAAGGATCATCATGGACCTCATAAATAAAGATATTGGGGACCTACAAACACTGGATCCTACCCAGTTTGGCTTTGTTAAGGGCAGATCCTGCCTCTTAAACTTGGTTAATTTCTTTGAAACAGTCACCAAGGCCATTGACGAGAGGAAGGTGGTCCACACAGCCTACCTGGACCTCGCAAAAGCCTTTGATACAATACCCCACTCGGGTATTATAGATAAGCTCACCAGCTTAAATATAAACCCCTATGTCACTAGATGGATTGCAAACTGGCTCAAGGACAGAACCCACATGGTTAGAATTGCTGGAGCCATGTCAGACTCCAAACCAGTTACAAGTGGTGTCCCACAAGGCTCAGTCCTGGAACCTCTCTTGTTCGGTATATATTTCTCGGAGGTACAGGCCAACACGGAAGGACTGTGGCTGACCAAGTTCGCAGATGACTGCAAACTGGGCACCATAATCAACTCTCCAGCCGACACAAGCATCCTCCAAAAGGGCCTCATAGAAACAGACAACTGGTGCCAGAGCCATGGCCTCAAGCTAAATGCCAAAAAGTGTATAGTCATCCCCTTTGGCAAAAACAAAGTGCCTACAAATTACCACATAGGTGGTAATCCATTAAGTACAGAAGAAGTAATTAGGGACCTGGGGACCCAAGTTGATAGCAATCTCTCATTTGACAACCACGTGGCCAAAGTGGTTAGAAAACATTTTATATAGCCCACCTAATCATGAAGGGATTCACATCTAGATCAGGGGACATCATCGTGCCTCTTTACTCATCCCTCATCAGGCCCATAATTGAGTACAATGCCCCTTTTGGGATGTACCTTACCAGACATCTGCAGCAACTGGAAAGACCCCAAAAGTACCTCACCAAGAGGATCAAAGGGCTCAAACAGATGCCATATGCTGCCTGGTTAAAGAAACTCCAGCTCTACTCAGTGGCATACCGCCTGTTCAGAGGCAATCTGTGCCTGACGTATAAAGCCATGTCCAACCCGGAATTAATGGACATGCTGCACCTCAGAAAATCCAAATCCCATCTAGCTACGCGCTCAAGAGACTTGAACCTCAGCACTGAAATAAATAGGACATGCTGGAGGGACAGATTCATAACCCAGAGGTTCCCTTCACTCTTGAATAAAATCCCAGTCCAGGTTAGGCAGAGTCCCTCATTGACTCTCTTCAAGAGGAATCTTGATGAGTGGATGGGAGATTGCAGGTTTACCCTGGGTATCACTTCTGTGTCACTGTTAGACAGAGGCACAGTATACTAACCTCGAAAAAAGGGCATAGCAAAATAAATTTAAAATGGGTGGCGAAAGCCAAACACATTCTGGCTAGGCTTATAAATGCTCTAGGGCAGATAGCATAGTATGAACTATGAACCTATGAACCTATGAACGTTAAAAAAAGATATGCATCATATATTTCTGCACATAAATATGAAATTGTCAGCATAAACTGTCTTCTACTGCACACTGTCTTTGCAAAGTTAAAACTAACCAACTCACAGAAACTAATGACCATCGACAGGTACAGTAATCTGTACAGCTTCCAAAGAAGGGCTGGAAGAATGCCAAAACAGAATTACAGGAATACCGTTCACTGAATACAGTGTGTAGTAATGTGAATACTAAAAGAACTCTGAAATACATAAAGTGAAAGCCTGCCAAAAAATATCATGCTATGGTTTGCCACTGTGGGATTGTGGTACTAACACATGTGAAGCTTAGATGATATGCCCGACATACCTATCTGCTGTCCAGATTTTTGCAGAATGTTTAGATTTTTGCCACATAGTTTTGATCTGTTCATTATAATGTGTGGTTTTCTGGTAAATTGTTGAACATTAAAATTATAAAATAAGGATATTCATTTGAGTTTCGGACTTCATGTCCTTCAGAAAAATGCATGCTTACACAAATCCTGTTATTCTAGCAACTTTCTAAGTTTATATGAGCAATATCTAAAATCTGTCCTTATATTTGGGTGTTTGCCCCCCCCCCCATTTTTTTTCAGTTTTGCCCCAGATTTCTTGCTCTAAGAGGTTGAGAAGTATGGGTATCTATAATGTGGTAACACGGGGCTTATGAAATATCTGTCACAATCCCTACAGCACCTCTCCTGGCAGCAGCTAGAGGTTAAAAGGCAACACCACATTAAAGTACCCTCACACCAATGTCACATTGAGACCTATGACAATATACTACATCCCAGATGGTATGTACAACACATAAAAACTAGTCCCAGCCAATAACAGCTTCAAATGATGTTTCATAAAATTAGTATGACTGCTGAGCACACCCTGGATAGCAAGTGTCTGAGAAGCTAAATTTTGGGTGATGTCCTCCATTATTTCATAAATGATGGCATCTCTAAGTATGATAGTGCAGGGTGTTTACTATTTATGTGAATTCCTGTATGCTATGGGCCTGCAATTATCTGACTAGAACTCTACAATCTGCTTTGTTAACAGACCTCTGGACACAGTAAGCAGGCATTGATTCACAGGCAGATCATGTAACCTGTGCAGCTCTTAGGCTGTGACACTGATACTAACTGCTAGTGTTACTCCTTCACTACCTGTGCTTCCTGACCCCAATTATGCTAGTTTTAGTGGAGGTAGCATGAGAGCCCCACCATTATCCTTTATGCCTCAAGCAAAC